>NC_134360.1:75164664-75449664 GCF_048569485.1 Anomaloglossus baeobatrachus
TTTTGCTCCAGCATTCGCAGCCGTATGGGCACTCCAAGCTATCTCAGCTGGTCAGGCGCAAATTGACGCACTCACACGTACGTCTGCGCCGCAGGTGGCGTCCATAACCTCTCAAACGTCGGCATTTGCGTCCTACGCTATTAATGCTGTCCTGGACTCTGCGAGCCGTACGGCGGTTGCAGCCGACAATTCGGTGGCAATACGCAGGGCCTTGTGGCTACGGGAATGGAAGGCAGATTCGGCTTCCAAAAAGTGCTTAACTGGTTTGCCATTTTCTGGCGACCGTTTGTTTGGTGAGAGATTGGATGAAATCATCAAACAATCCAAGGGAAAGGAAACATCCTTACCCCAGGCCAAACCAAAAACACCCCAACAGAGGAGGGGACAGTCGAGGTTTCGGTCCTTTCGGGGGGCGGGCAGGTCCCAATTCTCCTCGTCCAAAAGGCCTCAGAAGGATCAGAGGAACTCCGACGCATGGCGGTCCAAATCACGCCCTAAAAAGACCGCCGGAAGTGCCACTACCAAGGCGGCTTCCTCATGACTTACGGCCTCCTCACACCGCATCCTCGGTCGGTGGCAGGCTCTCCCGCTTTTGCGACACCTGGCTGCCACAAGTAAAAGACCGTTGGGTGAGAGACATTTTGTCTCACGGTTACAGGATAGAGTTCAGCTCTCGTCCTCCGACTCGATTCTTCAGAACATCTCCGCCTCCCGAGCGAGCCGAGGCTCTTCTGCAGGCGGTGGGCATTCTGAAGGCAGAAGGAGTGGTGGTCCCGGTTCCTCTTCAGCAACAGGGTCACGGTTTCTACTCCAACCTGTTTGTGGTTCCAAAGAAGGCCGGGTCTTTCCGTCCTGTTTTGGATCTAAAACTGCTCAACAAACACGTAATGACCAGGCGGTTCCGGATGGAATCCCTCCGCTCCGTCATCGCCTCAATGTCCCAAGGAGATTTCCTAGCATCGATCGATATCAAAGATGCTTATCTCCACGTACCGATTGCTCCAGAGCATCAGCGCTTCCTGCGCTTCGCCATAGGAGACGAACACCTTCAGTTCGCGGCACTGCCGTTCGGCCTGGCGACAGCCCCAAGGGTTTTCACCAAGGTCATGGCTACAGTAGTTGCGGTCCTCCACTCTCAGGGTCACTCGGTGATACCTTACTTAGACGATCTGCTGGTCAAGGCACCCTCTCAAGAGGCATGCCAACACAGCCTCAACGTTACTCTGGAGACTCTCCAGAGTTTCGGGTGGATCATCAATTTTCCAAAATCAAATCTGACACCGGTCCAATCGCTGACATATCTTGGCATGGAGTTTCATACTCTTCCAGCGATAGTGAAGCTTCCGCTGGACAAACAGCGTTCACTACAGACAGGGGTGCAATCTCTCCTTCAAGGTCGGTCACACCCCTTGAGGCGCCTCATGCACTTCCTGGGGAAGATGGTGGCAGCAATGGAGGCAGTTCCTTTCGCGCAGTTTCACCTGCGTCCTCTTCAATGGGACATCCTACGCAAATGGGACAGGATGCCGACGTCCCTAGACAGGAACGTCTCCCTCTCTCAGGCAACCAAAGCTTCCCTTCGGTGGTGGCTTCTTCCCACCTCATTATCGAAGGGGAAATCCTTCCTACCCCCATCCTGGGCGGTGGTCACGACGGACGCGAGTCTGTCAGGGTGGGGAGCAGTTTTTCTCCACCACAGGGCTCAGGGTACGTGGACTCAGCAAGAGTCCTCACTTCAGATCAATGTTCTGGAGATCAGGGCAGTGTATCTTGCCCTAAAAGCGTTCCAGCAGTGGCTGGAAGGCAAGCAGATCCGAATTCAGTCGGACAACTCCACAGCGGTGGCTTACATCAACCACCAAGGTGGAACACGCAGTCGGCAAGCCTTCCAAGAAGTCCGGCGGATTTTGATGTGGGTGGAAGCCAAGGCCTCCACCATCTCCGCAGTTCACATCCCGGGCGTAGAAAACTGGGAAGCAGACTTTCTCAGTCGCCAGGGCATGGACGCAGGGGAATGGTCCCTTCACCCGGACGTGTTTCAGGAGATCTGTTGCCGCTGGGGGATGCCGGACGTCGACCTAATGGCGTCACGGCACAACAACAAGGTCCCAACATTCATGGCTCGATCTCAAGATCACAGAGCTCTGGCGGCAGACGCCTTAGTTCAGGATTGGTCGCAGTTTCAGCTTCCTTATGTGTTTCCCCCTCTGGCACTGTTGCCCAGAGTGTTACGCAAGATCAGGGCCGACTGCCGCCGCGCCATCCTCGTCGCTCCAGACTGGCCGAGGAGGTCGTGGTACCCGGATCTGTGGCATCTCACGGTCGGCCAACCGTGGGCACTGCCAGACCGACCAGACTTGCTGTCTCAAGGGCCGTTTTTCCATCTGAATTCTGCGGCCCTCAACCTGACTGTGTGGCCATTGAGTCCTGGATCTTAGCGTCTTCAGGATTATCTCAAGAGGTCATTGCCACCATGAGACAGGCTAGGAAACCAACGTCCGCCAAGATCTACCACAGGACGTGGAAAATATTCCTGTCGTGGTGCTCTGCTCAGGGTTTCTCTCCCTGGCCATTTGCCTTGCCCACTTTTCTGTCCTTTCTTCAATCCGGATTGGAAAAGGGTTTGTCGCTAGGCTCCCTTAAGGGACAAGTCTCTGCGCTCTCTGTGTTTTTTCAGAAGCGCCTGGCCAGACTCCCACAGGTACGCACGTTCCTGCAAGGGGTTTGTCACATCGTCCCTCCTTACAAGCGTCCGTTAGAACCCTGGGATCTGAACAGGGTGCTGATGGTTCTTCAGAAACCACCGTTCGAGCCAATGAGGGATATTTCGCTCGCACGCCTTTCGCAGAAAGTGGTTTTTCTAGTAGCAGTCACTTCACTTCGGAGAGTGTCTGAGCTAGCAGCGTTGTCATGCAAAGCTCCTTTCCTGGTGTTTCACCAGGACAAGGTGGTTCTGCGTCCGGTTCCGGAATTCCTCCCTAAGGTGGTATCCCCCTTTCATCTCAATCAGGATATCTCCTTACCTTCTTTTTGCCCTCATCCAGTTCACCAGTGTGAAAAGGATTTGCACTTGTTAGATCTGGTGAGAGCACTCAGAGTCTACATTTCTCGTACGGCGCCCCTGCGCCGCTCGGATGCACCCTTTGTCCTTGTCGCTGGCCAGCGTAAAGGGACACAAGCTTCCAAATCAACCCTGGCTCGGTGGATCAAGGAACCAATTCTCGAAGCTTATCCTTCCTCGGGGCTTCCGGTTCCCTCAGGGCTGAAGGCCCATTCTACCAGGGCCGTGGGAGCGTCCTGGGCCTTGCGACACCAGGCTACGGCTCAGCAGGTGTGTCAGGCAGCTACCTGGTCGAGCCTGCACACTTTCACGAAACACTATCAGGTGCATACCTATGCTTCGGCAGATGCCAGCCTAGGTAGGCAAGTCCTTCAGGCGGCGGTTGCCCACCTGTAGGACGGAGCCGTTACGGCTCTATTATGAGGTATTATTTACCCACCCAGGGACTGCTTTTGGACGTCCCAATTGTCTGGGTCTCCCAATGGAGCGCCAAAGAAGAAGGGAATTTTGTTTACTTACCGTAAATTCCTTTTCTTCTAGCTCCAATTGGGAGACCCAGCACCCGCCCCTGTTTTTGTGTACACATGTTGTTCACGTTGAATGGTTTCAGTTCTCCGATATTCCTTCGGATTGAATTTACTTTAAACCAGTTTATAATTTTTTCCTCCTTCTTGCTTTTGCACCAAAACTGAGGAGCCCGTGGCAGCACGGGGGGTGTATAGGCTGAAGGGGAGGGGCTTTACACTTTTAGTGTAATACTTTGTGTGGCCTCCGGAGGCATAGCTATACACCCAATTGTCTGGGTCTCCCAATTGGAGCTAGAAGAAAAGGAATTTACGGTAAGTAAACAAAATTCCCTTCTTTTTGCTTAAAATTTTATTTTCCTCCTCGAAAACAAGGGTGCGTCTTATGGTCCGGTGCGTTTTATAGTCCGAAAAATATGGTAGTCGAAGCACTGACAGGCTGACCCCCACACCCCTGTAACCTTTGCAGCAGTATGTCTATTATGAAAAGACAACCTCTGGATATGACTCTGATCACATGCACTAAACTTCTTCGGTCGACCATGGTGAGGCCTGTTCTGAGTGGCACCTGTCTTGTTAAATCGCTGTATGGTCTTGGCCACTGTGCTGCAGCTCAGTGTAAGGGTGTTAACAATCTTTTTTTTTATAACCTGAGCCATCTCTATGTAGAGTACATGACATTGGGGAGGGAAAATGGCTAATTGGGCAAAGCTATAATATGTTGGCGCAAAGTTGTGCTAAAATGTAGCCATGTTTGGTGTTCTCAACCACGTCTGACAAACGTGAGCAGAAATGGGTGGTGGGGGGGGCTTGGTAAAACCAGCTTATCAAACTCATCTTGAGCAGCAGCGATCCTAAAAGATGTTGTCCACTACTTTAACATTGATGGGCTTAGGTGAAGTCATCAATGTCTGATTGGCCCGGGTCCGGCACCCCCGGCAATCAGCTGTACACTGTGCTTCCGCCCACAGTAGGCAGCCAAAAATGCTCAGTTCCGGAGCTGACCCATCTTATAATAGCGGCCTCAGCCTGGAATTGCACATCCGCCTCCTATTAATTTGACATCAGGGTATAGTTATGGAGACATAGTGATGGACCTGGGAAGGGTGAATAAAGCGCAATTTGCTTCTATTTTTTTAAACAAACTGCAGCGTGGAGACAAAATATAGTTATATCTTAGTGCGTCTCACCTTTGATTCTGCTGGGATACCGCACCCTTGGATCATTGTTTTATTTTTATGAGTTATAGTTATTAGGGAAAGTGCTCATTACAGAATGTACAAAGTGTAACACCTGTCAGGTGTGAAATTCCACATTCATTCTCAGATTTCTGCCCTCGGGACAGTGACTCTTTTGCCTTCACACCCATATTGGTTCACCTGGCAGGAAAATGAGGAAACAGATCTCAACCTTCTTAAGTGAGGGCAGCAAAATGGCAAACCCCCTTACGAGTCCATATTATTAAACCAAATTATATATGCTCAAATATATCTGTATGATATACATGCCAAAATCTGAGACCTGGTTTACATGACAAGTAATTTATATTAATAATAAGATACAGTAAAAAGATTTTTAAAAATGTTATTCCCAAAAAATAAAAAAATGCACTAGGGGTTATTTTTGGGGTAGGACTTACTTTGGAGGAAACATGGGTTTGGGGGGGGAAAGTTTACCACCCGAAGACGGCTCATACCACCCCCTCCCAACCCCCTTAGGAGAATCATACTTGCCAGAACCTGGACATCTGCGTTGCTCCCAGGTTCTCGCCGGGTGCTCCCTGCAGGTCCTTCTCTTCTCCACAGTGGTCCTCCCCTGTTCCGGCTGCCCGTCAATCACACACATCCAGTTATACCACATTGCTTTCAGCAGACAGGGACCTTGTACACTTTGAATGTGAGAACCTGGGGTGGAGCACATCGAAGAGCTGCGGTGGAACACTTCAATGCGTTCCACCATGTCCTCGCGTTCCACAGCATCCCAGGTCACCGGAGCAGTACAGTATCACCGGGTGTGTGTGTGTGATATGTGTGTGCGTTCCACCTCAGGTCCTCCATATGTTCCAAAGCATCCTGGTCTGGTGAGTATGATCGCGGGATCTTCTTTCTTCTCTTTTTTAGGGGTAACTGCTTTCTATAATGAAGTGTCCTGCAGTATCTTTAACTTTTTTAGTTGCATGGACACTTCATTATTGAACCCCAACTAGGGCTTATTTTCTTGGTAGGGCTTATATTTACGCCTTATCTCTGAAAAGGCCGAAAATTTCTGCATAAAAGGGGATTTAAAACAATATAACTAGCTATGAAACGGCACCTTGAAACAATTTTTGGTTGCGAATATTGTGTAATCGGATTGTGCAGGAAAGTTCCCATTCACAGCAGTTCTTAAGTTACTTACCACAATTTGACCTTTTTTGCCATTTTAATTGGCTCCATTTTCCTGTCATTTCAGTTTTATTTCAGGTTTGCTGTTGAGTTAAATGAATAAAGCAATAAAATTTAAAGGGGGTCTATCAGGCAGTTTTACATAAATTGCTTTTATTTAAAAAAATAAATAAATAAAAATAGATTTCTTCAGCGCTCTATTGGGAGACCCAGACGATTGGGGTATAGCTACTGCCCTCTGGAGGCCACACAAAGCACTACATCAAAAGTGCAAGGCCCCTCCCCCTCTGGCTATACCCCCCCGTGGTATCACGGGTTCTCCAGTTTTAGCTTTGTGTGCGAAGGAGGTCAGACATTCCATGCATAGCTCCACAGATTTTAGTCAGCAGTAGCTGCTGACTATGTCGGATGGAAGAAAAGAGGACACATATAGTGTCCCCAGCATGCTCCCTTCTCACCCCTGGATGGTGCTTGTAAGGTTGAGGTACCTATTGCTGGTACAGGGCTGGAGCCTGACATGCTGTTTTCCTTCCACATCCCCTTGTAGGGCTCTGTGGAAGTGGGATCCTGCCGGCCTCTCAGCTCTGATGCCGGGCTCCATCCACAGACCCATTGGAACCTGATGGATTCGGAGCAGGAGTACGATCAGGGACCGGGCCCTGCATCATACAGGTACTCTGTGTCCCCGGCAGGCACAGACACACTCCGGGCTGGCTGGGTGTTATAGTGCGCCGGGGACCGCAACGTGGAGTTGGTGTCCCTACAGATTACTGGGGGATTGTTTGTGTTTGGGAACGCAGCGCCGACCCCCTCTGGACCGGGCGGCGCTGCTGTGACTTGTGGTGCGCCGGGGATCCGCCGTCCGCGCTTTTACGGCGGCGGCGGTTATAACTTTAGTCCCAGGCTTTTTGGGCCTAGGACGCCGGCAGCTCCGTTTCGTTCCCGCCCCCACCCTGTCATTCAGGGTAGGGGAGAGACGCTGTTCGCAAGCAGCGACGAGGGCTGGAGCCTGATTTACATGCTCCAGCCCTCTCACTTGGCACAGAGGGAAGCAGGCTTCCCGCTCCTGGCCAGGAACGCCCAGGGCCCGCCCCCCTTCCTCTCTCGAGACGCCGGCGGCCATTACATGCATGCCTGGCTGGAGGAAGGACGCAAGGCTCTGGGAGACCTGGACTAGGGGCTATCTGGCGACCACACACCCGCTTTTTAAGCGGGCGGTAAGCGATTTTCTGTGCTGGTCCCTCTAGTGCCTCACTGTGTATCAGTGTACTGTGTAACAGATATATAGATATTGTATTTCTTGCACTGTGAGGTGCGCTTCTGGCTGCATATCCCAGATCGCTCTGTGGAAGCAGCAACATGTCATCCTCAAAACGCAAGGCGGCCAAGGCAAAAAGGGCTGTGTATACTGCGTGTGCTGCATGTGGGGCTAATCTACCAGCAGGCTCTGATGACCCCCATTGTGTGCAATGCTCCGACCCGGTGCTGCTTCGCCAGCCGGAGTCAGGAGAGGTAGCGACCCAGGCTGAGACGCTTGTAAGTTCTGCCCCGGTGACAGGGACGGACTTTGCAGTTTTTGCAGATAATATGTCTGTATCTATGGCAAAAATCCTTGAGACCTTGCAATCTATGCATGGGGCTCAGTCTCTGGGCACGGCGAGGCCTCTGTCCTCAGGTCCCCCTTACTTGGAATGTATCCAGCCCACAGGGGGGTCCCCGGCTTCACAGGCCGAGGATTATGACTCAGATGATGGCCCCAGCCACCCTAAGCGAGCTCGCTGGGAAAGACCCTCGACGTCTTCACACTGCTCAGGGTCTCAGCGCAATCAGTCTCCCTGTGATGTGTCTGATGAGAGTGATCAGGAATCCACTCCTGGAACCCCTCTCAACCTGGATACCCCGGATGGGGATGCCATGGTAGACGACCTTATCTCAGCCATCAATAGGCTGTTGGATATTTCTCCCCCAGCCCCTTCAGCAGAAGAGGCGGCTGCGGAGCAGGAAAAGTTTCGTTTCCTTTATCCCAAGCGTATATTGAGTGCTTTGTTAGATCACTCTGACTTCAGAGAATCAATCCAGAAGCACGACGCTCACCCAGAAAGGCGTTTCTCTAAACGATCTAAAGATACGCGTTTCCCTTTCCCCCCTGAGGTGGTCAAGCGCTGGACTCAGTGTCCAAAGGTAGACCCCCCGATTTCCAAACTTGCAGCTAGATCCATAGTTGCAGTGGAGGATGGCGCTTCACTTAAAGATGCCAATGACAGACAGATGGACCTTTGGTTAAAATCTGTCTATGAAGCTATAGGCGCGTCGTTTGCTCCGGCATTCGCAGCCGTATGGGCACTCCAGGCTATTTCAGCTGGCTTAGCAAAAGTGGATGCTATCATGCATCCAGCAGTGCCGCAAGTGGCGCACCTTACCACGCAGATGTCGGCGTTTGCGTCTTACGCTATCAATGCGGTCCTAGAATCTACCAGTCGCACCTCAATGGCGTCCGCCAATTCGGTAGTTTTGCGCAGAGCCTTGTGGTTAAAGGACTGGAAAGCAGATGCTGGTTCCAAAAAATGTTTAACCAGTTTGCCTTTGTCTAGAGCAGGGGTGGGGAACCTCCGGCCCGCGGGCCGCATGCGGCCCGCCATGACCTTTTATGTGGCCCCCGGGCAGATTCCCGGGGGAGGCAGTGCTGGTGCTGTCACCGCAGTTTGCTGCCGCCGGCCCTTTAAATCCACACATTGCTGTTTGTGCTGCAATGTGTTCTCCCGTCGGCCAGTGCCAATTGTGGGCGGGTCCACAGCAGCCTCACAGCTTCCCTCGTTCTGTGCACGCCCCCTGCCCTCCGGAGATCAGTGCCTGCCTTCTCCTTCTGATGCAGTGTCCGGCTCCTGCACTCCGGTGATGTGAGTGCAATGCTGCTGTGAGTCCAGCGCCGATCCTCTGCTGCTATGCACCCTGCCCAATGCTTGTGCCTCCCCACACCAGTTCTGTAAACCTTCTCCCCCAGAGTTGCATGAAACTCTCAGCGCAGTGTGGCCCCCAATATCCTGTGTGCACACCACCTCCCCCAGTCCTGTGTGCAGCCCCCCAATGTCCTGTGTGCAGCCCATCACCCAGTAGTCCTGTTTGCACCCCCCCAATCCTGTGTGCACCCCTCCCCCAGTCCTGTGTGCAGCCCCCCCAATGTCCTGTGTGCAGCCCCCCCAATGTCCTGTGTGCACCCCCCCCAGTCCTGTGTGCACCCCCCCCAGTCCTGTGTGCACCCCCCCAGTCCTGTGTGCACCCCCCCCAGTCCTGTGTGCAGCCCCCCCCAGTCCTGTGTGCAGCCCCCCTCAGTCCTGTGTGCAGCCCCCCGCCCAGTCCTGTGTGCAGCCCCCCGCCCAGTCCTGTGTGCAGCCCCCCGCCCAGTCCTGTGTGCAGCCCCCCGCCCAGTCCTGTGTGCAGCCCCCCGCCCAGTCCTGTGTGCAGCCCCCCCCCAGTCCTGTGTGCAGCCCCCCCCCAGTCCTGTGTGCAGCCCCCCCCCAGTCCTGTGTGCAGCCCCCCCCCCAGTCCTGTGTGCAGCCCCCCCCCAGTCCTGTGTGCAGCCCCCCCCAGTCCTGTGTGCAGCCCCCCCCAGTCCTGTGTGCAGCCCCCCCCCAGTCCTGTGTGCAGCCCCCCCCCAGTCCTGTGTGCAGCCCCCCCCCCAGTCCTGTGTGCAGCCCCCCCCCAGTCCTGTGTGCAGCCCCCCCCCAGTCCTGTGTGCAGCCCCCCCCAGTCCTGTGTGCAGCCCCCCCCCAGTCCTGTGTGCAGCCCCCCCCAGTCCTGTGTGCAGCCCCCCCCCAGTCCTGTGTGCAGCCCCCCCCCCAGTCCTGTGTGCAGCCCCCCCCCAGTCCTGTGTGCAGCCCCCCCCCAGTCCTGTGTGCAGCCCCCCCCCCCAGTCCTGTGTGCAGCCCCCCCCCAGTCCTGTGTGCAGCCCCCCCCAGTCCTGTGTGCAGCCCCCTCAGTTGTGTGTACAGCCCCCCCAGTGATGTCTGCCTCCCCCCCAGTGATGTCTGTGCCTCCCCCCCAGTGATGTCTGTGCCTCGCCCCCAGCCCCGCGTGTGGTGTCTGTGCCCCCAGCCCCGCGTGTGGTGTCTGTGCCCCCAGCCCCGCGTGTGGTGTCTGTGCCCCCAGCCCCGCGTGTGGTGTCTGTGCCCCCAGCCCCGCGTGTGGTGTCTGTGCCCCCAGCCCCATGCCCCCAGTTAATTAATTGCTTCATCCAATATAGCAGGGTCATTTAAACATTGATAATTTTGTGCGGCCCCCGAAGGTTGGTAGAAATTTCCAAATGGCCCCCGACAGAAAAAAGGTTCCCCACCCCTGGTCTAGAGAGAGACTGTTTGGCGAGCCATTGGCTGACATCATTAAGCAGTCCAAGGGTAAAGACTCCTCTTTACCACAACCCAGAACACCCAAACCTCAGCAGAAAAAGTGGCAGCAGAGGTTTCAGTCCTTTCGAGGTTCGGGCAAGACACCATTTACCTCGTCCAAAGGGACTCAGAGGACGCAAAGAAACTCAGATTCGTGGCGGACTCACACACGCCCCAAGAAAGCAAATGGAGGTACCGCTTCCAAAGCGGCTACCTCATGACTTCCAGCCCCCCCCCCTCCGCATCGCCGGTCGGGGGCAGGCTCTCCCGCTTTTCCGGCATTTGGATGTCACAGGTCAAAGACCGGTGGGTGACGGACATTTTGTCTCGCGGGTACAGAATCGAGTTCAATTCTCGTCCTCCAGCTCGGTTCTTCAGAACCTCCCCACGTCCAGACCGAGCAGATGCTCTGCTGCAGGCGGTGGATTCCCTAAAAGCGGAAGGAGTGGTTATCCCAGTCCCTCATCAGGAACAAGGGCAAGGGTTTTACTCCAATCTCTTTGTGGTTCCAAAAAAGGACGGCTCGTTCCGTCCTGTTCTGGACCTAAAACGGCTCAACAAACATGTGCACGCCAGGAGGTTCCGGATGGAAACCCTCCGCTCTGTCATTGCCTCAATGTCCAGAGGAGACTTCCTTGCCTCAATAGACATCAAAGATGCTTATCTCCACGTGCCAATTGCTACAGAACATCAACGTTTTCTACGTTTTGTGATAGGAGACGACCATTTTCAGTTCGTAGCTCTTCCATTTGGTCTGGCGACAGCCCCACGGGTCTTCACCAAGGTCATGGCGGCGGTGGTAGCAGTCTTGCACTCTCAGGGACACTCGGTGATTCCTTACCTAGACGACTTATTGGTCAAAGCTCCCTCTCGGGAGGCATGCCAACTCAGCCTGAATGCTACGCTGGAGACTCTACAGTCTTTCGGATGGATCATCAACTTTCCAAAGTCGATCCTATCACCGACTCAGTCACTAACGTATCTTGGCATGGAGTTTCATACTCTAGCAGCGATAGTGAAGCTTCCGCTGGACAAGCAGCGGTCACTACAGACAGGGGTGCAATCTCTCCTGCAGGGCCAGTTGCATCCCTTGCGGCGCCTCATGCATTTCCTAGGGAAGATGGTGGCAGCCATGGAAGCAGTTCCCTTTGCGCAGTTTCATCTGCGCCCACTTCAATGGGACATTCTCCGCCAATGGGACGGGAAGTCAACGTCCCTGGACAGGAAAGTCTCGCTTTCCCAGACGGCCAAAGACTCTCTACAATGGTGGCTCCTTCCCACATCATTGTCTCAGGGAAGATCCTTCCTGCCCCCATCCTGGGCAGTAGTCACGACAGATGCGAGTCTGTCAGGGTGGGGAGCAGTATTTCTCCACCACAGGGCTCAGGGGACGTGGACTCCGCAGGAGTCCACCCTTCAGATCAATGTTCTGGAGATCAGAGCAGTGTATCTTGCTCTACTGGCCTTCCAACAGTGGCTGGAAGGAAAGCAGATCCGAATCCAATCGGACAACTCCACAGCGGTGGCATACATCAACCACCAAGGAGGGACGCGCAGTCGGCAAGCCTTCCAAGAAGTCCGGCGCATTCTAATGTGGGTGGAGGACAGAGCATCCACCATATCCGCGGTTCACATCCCAGGCGTAGAAAACTGGGAAGTAGACTTCCTCAGTCGCCAGGGCATGGACGCAGGGGAATGGTCCCTTCACCCGGACGTGTTTCAGGAAATCTGTCGCCGCTGGGGAGTGCCGGACGTCGACCTAATGGCATCCCGGCACAACAACAAGGTCCCGGCATTCATGGCGAGGTCGCGCGATCAAAGAGCTCTGGCGGCAGACGCCTTGGTTCAAGATTGGTCGCAGTTTCAGCTCCCATACGTGTTTCCGCCTCTGGCGCTCTTGCCCAGAGTGCTACGCAAGATCAGATCCGAGTGCAGCCGCGTCATACTCGTCGCTCCAGACTGGCCGAGGAGGTCGTGGTATCCGGATCTGTGGCATCTCACGATCGGTCGACCGTGGTCACTGCCAGACCGACCAGACTTACTGTCCCAAGGGCCGTGTTTCCATCAGAATTCTGCGGCCCTGAACCTGACTGTGTGGCCATTGAGTCCTGGATCCTAGCATCTGCTGGATTATCTCAGGGAGTCATTGCCACAATGAGACAAGCTAGAAAGTCGAATTCGGCTAAGATCTACCACAGAACGTGGAAGATTTTCTTGTCCTGGTGCTCTGCTCAGGGAGTGTCTCCCTGGCCATTTGCATTGCCCAAGTTTCTTTCCTTCCTGCAATCGGGGTTAGAAAAGGGCTTGTCGCTCAGCTCCCTTAAAGGGCAAGTTTCGGCACTATCCGTGTTTTTTCAGAAGCGTCTAGCACGTCTTCCTAAGGTGCGCACGTTCCTGCAGGGGGTCTGTCATATTGTGCCCCCGTACAAGCGACCGTTAGATCCATGGGATCTGAACAGGGTACTAGTTGCTCTCCAGAAGCCGCCCTTCGAGCCTCTGAAGGAAGTTTCCTTTTCTCGGCTGTCGCAGAAAGTGGCGTTTCTTGTTGCAATCACATCGCTTCGGCGAGTGTCTGAGCTGGCAGCTCTGTCATCTAAGGCTCCCTTCCTGGTGTTCCACCAGGACAAGGTTGTGCTGCGCCCCATTCCGGAGTTTCTCCCTAAGGTCGTATCCTCTTTTCATCTTAATCAGGATATTTCCTTGCCTTCTTTTTGCCCTCATCCGGTTCACCGGTATGAAAAGGCCTTACGTTTGCTAGATCTGGTGAGAGCACTCAGAATCTACATTTCCCGCACGGCGCCCATACGCCGTGCCGATGCACTTTTCGTCCTTGTCGCTGGTCCGCGCAAGGGGTTGCAGGCTTCTAAAGCCACCCTGGCTCGATGGATCAAAGAACCAATTCTAGAGGCCTACCGGTCTGCGGGGCTTCCGGTTCCTTCAGGGCTAAAAGCCCACTCCACCAGAGCCGTGGGTGCGTCCTGGGCATTACGTCACCAGGCTTCGGCTCAACAGGTGTGCCAGGCAGCTACCTGGTCCAGTCTGCACACTTTCACCAAGCATTATCAGGTGCATACCTATGCTTCGGCGGATGCCAGCTTAGGTAGAAGAGTCCTGCAGGCGGCAGTGACACCCCCATAGGGGAGGGCTGTTTTGCAGCTCTAACATGAGGTATTTATTTACCCACCCAGGGACAGCTTTTGGACGTCCCAATCGTCTGGGTCTCCCAATAGAGCGCTGAAGAAGAAGGGAATTTTGTTACTTACCGTAAATTCCTTTTCTTCTAGCTCTTATTGGGAGACCCAGCACCCGCCCTGTTGTCCTTCGGGATGTTTTTTTGTTGTTTGCGGGTACACATGTTGTTCATGTTGAACGGTTTTTCAGTTCTCCGATGTTATTCGGAGTTAATTTGTTTAAACCAGTTATTGGCTTCCTCCTTCTTGCTTTGGCACTAAAACTGGAGAACCCGTGATACCACGGGGGGGTATAGCCAGAGGGGGAGGGGCCTTGCACTTTTGATGTAGTGCTTTGTGTGGCCTCCAGAGGGCAGTAGCTATACCCCAATCGTCTGGGTCTCCCAATAAGAGCTAGAAGAAAAGGAATTTACGGTAAGTAACAAAATTCCCTTCTCTTTAAAGGGAATCTGTCAGCAGAAAATGACTGTTCAAACCAAGCGCACAGTTCACACTTTGAATGGCCACACAGTTCCATGCACTTTCCTACCTACCGGTGTTCTATTTATCTTGGCCCTCTGAGAAGTAAAATTAGTAGTTGGAAAGGTGCACAGAACTGTGTGGCCAGGAGGGTGCAGGGAGTGCCTGTGCTTTGTTTGAACAGTCATATCAGATCTTGATCGGGCACCTTCTCTCTTCTTAAGATCACCATCTTTCTTCTCCGCTTCATGTAGCTGACACATCCTATGTCATCCAAACATTGTCCTCCATCGCGCTCCTGTGCACATGCACTTCTCTCTGCCCTGCAGAGCAAAGTACTGTAGTGTGCATGCATGGGGAAAGTCAAAAGGGCGATAGCATATGCGCACTATAATAATTTGCTCTGCCTTTATAAGATCTTCCATAAAAATGCTCATGTTCACCATTGACTTTCATTATAATTGGTTCACGAGTGGCGCCCATCCGAGTATCAAAATGCTTGTTAGGAGCACCTGAGCATAGTAGTGTCCACTCATCAATAGTTACGAGTTTGGAGGACATGAGCACGGTAGTGCTCGCTCATCACTAGTTACCAGTACTGAGAACCTGAGCATGGTAGTGCTCGCTCATCACTAGTTACCAGTATTGCGCACCTGAGCATGGTAGTGCTTGCTCATCACTAGTTACGAGTACTGCGCACAGGAGCATGGTAGTGCTCGCTCATCACTAGCTACCAGTACTGAGCACCTGAGCATGGTAGTGCTCTCTCATCACTAGTTACGAGTACTGAGCACTCGAGCATAGTAATGCCCACTCATCACTAGTTACCAGTACTGCGCACCTAAGCATAGTAGTACTCGCTCATCACTAGTTACGAGTACTGCGCACTCGAGCATAGTAATGCCCACTTATCACTAGTTACGAGTACTGCGCACCTAAGCATGGTAGTACTCGCTCATCGATAGTTACGAGTACTGAGCACCTGAGCATGGTAGTGCTCGCTCATCATTAGTAACAAGGCTCGTTACACAGTCGATATTGACTTTCTTCATCATTCCTTATGGGAGACCCAGACAATGGGTGTATAGCTTCTGCCTCCGGAGGACACACAAAGTACTACACTCAAAACGTGTAGCTCCTCCCTCCGGGCTATATACACCCCCTGGATGACAATCTAACCAGTTCAATGCTTTGTGTTTCAGGAGGTCACACACACACACATGCATTCTCTGATTTTTCATTTTTAAGATTTTGATTTTAAAGATATGGAAGAAAAGCGGGTCCAGTCTGGACTCCTGGCATGTCCCTTCTCACCCCACTATGTCGGCGCTGCTGTTAAGGTTGACTTTACAAGGCTGGAGCCTTCACATGCCGCGCTCCTTCAACATCCTTTTCAGGCTCTGGTTTGAAGTGGGAGCCGCCTCGGTCCTCTCTGCTTGCAGGAGACCGGTCTCCATCCGCAGCCCTGTCAGGTTCCTGCTGGACGGAGCGTTTAACTTTCCCTCAGGGACATGGCCCTGCGTCTCAAAAGCTAAGTATTGAGACGTTTTTCAGGGGTCCCGGGTACTTTTATTGAGGGGAGAGTATGTTTTTTGTCTTTACTGTAAATTCCGGCCGGTTCTCGAGGTTTTTCCAGAGAACCGCGCCGAGGGTGCCTGCTTGTCGGCCGCATGTTAAAATCTAGGCCCCGGCTTCAGTTTGGGCCTAGTTTCGGTTTCAGCTTCCCTGCATGTCATTCATGCAGAAGCATAGCGTGGCGCCGTCCACCGGCCGGCCAGCAGTGGGAAGGACACTCCTCTCTGAGGAGATGTTCCCTCCCCTGTATCTCTCCTTGGCCCTCCGGTTTCCCGCTCTTGGGCTAATCCCCGCCCCCCTCCTCCTTCCAGCGCCATTTTCTCAGCGTTCTCACACTGATCGGCGCTGGATGCTGCAGCTGCTGCTTTTTAGGAAGGCTGACGCTTCACTGGGGGTCCGAGCTGTGGAATCTGGAGGGCACACAGAGAGCGGTCTGGTAAACCACAACCTCTGGTTGTGGGCTTTTTATTATACACTCTCAGGGCATTCTACAGGAGTGTATTCTTGCTGCAGAGCCTCCACCTCAGCAGCATGTCGGTCACTAGGAGCAAGGCTGCAAGGCTGTACTCTATATGCACTGCATGTAAGCTCATTCTGCCAGAGCCAAGCACATACCCACATTGTGATGCCTACTCTAACATGGTGGTCCCTCAGCCTGGAGCCTCCTCAGGGGTTCCTCCGGCCGCTCCAGCCCCGGCGGCTGATCCCCCGGCTTGGGTAGCATCCTTTTCCAGAGCTATTTCCCAGTCTTTTGCCGACTCCATGGGACAGCTGTCCCGGACACTGCTGACCATGCATCAGCCCCCTTCTCAGGGCGCCTCTGCTGCTCCGAGCTCTGCAGAGCACTCAGAGCATGTTCTAGGACCCCGTCCTCCTAAACGGAGACGTAGGGACCCTTCTCCTTCCTCGTCCCACGGCTCTGATTCACGAGCCGAGGTGCAGGGCGAGGAGGATACTTTTACTGTGGGCTCAGACGCTACCTCTAGGTACCCCATTGCCTTGTCTGAGGATGATGCGGATGTTAGTGACTTGATTGCGTCCATTAACTCCGTTCTGAACCTCAATCCACCAGTGTCAGAGGAACAAGCCTCTCTGGTAGAGATACATCAGTTTGCCTCACCTAAGAGAGCTAGGAGTACGTTTTTTAACCACTCCAGTTTTCAGGCCACTGTCACCAAACTCAGGGCCTGTCCTGACAAACGCTTTCCAAAGCGTAGTTCTGATGACCGTTTTCCCTTTCCACCAGATGTGGTGAAGGAGTGGGCTCAGTCCCCAAAGGTAGACCCTCCGGTGTCTAGAATCTCAGTCCGCACAGTCGTAGCGGTGGCCGATGGCACCTCTCTTAAGGATCCCACTGACCGCCAGGTTGACCTTCTGGCCAAGTCTGTATATGAGGCGGCAGGAGCCTCCTTCTCCCCGTCTTTTGCGGCAGTGTGGGCTCTTAAGGCAGTCTCTGCCTCTCTGGCGGAGATACATTCCCTCACCAGGGACTCTATGCCTGAGATGGAGGCCTTAACTTCTCAAGCTTCGGCTTTTTCATCCTACGCCATGTCTGCCATTCTGGAGGCTTCTCACCGCACGGCAGTGGCCTCCGCTAACTCTCTCGCGATCCGCAGGATCTTGTGGCTTCGAGAGTGGAAAGCAGACGCTTCTTCTAAGAAGTACCTTGCGGGTCTCCCTTTTGCTGGGTCCCGGCTGTTTGGTGAACAACTGGATGAAATAATTAAGGAAGCTACTGGCGGGAAGAGTACTTCCTTGCCACAAGCTAAAGCCAAGAGACCTGTCCAGGGCAGGAACCAATCGAGGTTTCGTTCCTTTCGTTCCCCTAACTGGTCATCCTCTAAGCCCCCAGCCTCGTCCACTACCGCAGCCAAGGATCGTAAACCCATCTGGCGCGCGAAGCCGCATCCTCAGAAGTCCGGAGGAGCCGCTGCCACTAAGGCAGCCCCCTCTTGACTATCTGGCTGCGCCAGCAACGTCCTTGGTCGGTGGCAGGCTCTCCCACTTTGGCGACGTGTGGTTTCAACACGTCTCCGATCAGTGGGGGCGGGATATCATCTCCCACGGCTACAGGATAGAATTTTCTTCCAGCCCGCCAAACAGATTTTTTCTGTCCACCCCCCCCCTGCTCCAAAGCCGCCGCCTTCTCTCAGGCCGTGGCATCCCTGCAGGCCAACGGTGTTATTGTTCCGGTTCCCGCTCGGGAACGGTTCAGAGGTTTCTACTCAAACCTCTTTCTAGTCCCCAAGAAGGACGGTTCCTTCCGGCCCATCCTGGATCTCAAGCTTCTCAACAAGCATGTTCAGGTGCGGCGTTTTCGCATGGAATCTCTGAGATCGGTCATTGCATCAATGACCCAAGGAGATTTTCTAGCATCCATCGACATCAGAGATGCCTATCTGCACGTGCCTATCGCGGTTTCACACCAGCGTTGGCTCCGCTTTGCAATCGGAGAGGAACATTTCCAATTTGTGGCTCTCCCCTTCGGGTTAGCCACGGCCCCTCGTGTTTTCACCAAGGTTATGGCAGCAGTGGTTGCGGTCCTGCATCTTCAGGGGTTGGCAGTAATCCCCTACCTGGACGACCTTCTAGTCAAGGCCTCATCCAGGGCAGACTGCCAGCGGAGTGTCTCGCTCACTCTTGCCACGCTTGTTCAGTTCGGGTGGCTTGTCAACCTGCCCAAGTCCACTCTGACCCCGACCCAGGGACTTCTGTACCTAGGGATGCAATTCGAGACTCTGCCAGCACTTGTGAAGTTGCCCTTAGTCAAACAGCAGTCCCTTCAGCTAGCGGTGCGCTCTCTGCTGAGGCCCCGCCGTCATTCCATCAGGCACCTCATGCAGGTGCTGGGTCAGATGGTGGCGTCAATGGAAGCGGTTCCCTTTGCACAGTTCCATCTGCGTCCCCTGCAGCTGGACATTCTCCGCTGTTGGGACAAGCGGACCTCTTCCTTGCACAAGCTAGTGGCTCTGTCGCCACAGACCAGGAGCTCTCTTCAGTGGTGGCTTCGGCCCCTCTCCCTGTCACAGGGACGCTCCTTCCTGACTCCGTCCTGGGTGATCCTCACCACGGATGCCAGCCTCTCCGGTTGGGGAGCAGTTTTTCTCCATCACCGAGCACAGGGCACTTGGACTCCGTCCGAATCAGCCCTCTCGATCAATGTGCTGGAAATCAGAGCTGTGTTTCTAGCTCTCCTAGCCTTGCACCACCTGTTGGCGGGCAGGCACATTCGAGTCCAGTCGGACAACGCGACGGCGGTTGCTTACATCAATCACCAGGGCGGAACTCGCAGCCGCCTGGCGATGTTGGAGGTTCAACGAATCCTCCAGTGGACGGAGGACTCCAAGTCCACCATATCAGCTGTCCACATCCCAGGCGTAGAAAACTGGGAGGCCGATTATCTCAGCCGTCAAACCGTGGACAGCGGCGAGTGGGCCCTGCACCCAGCAGTGTTCAGGTCAATCTGCCGCAAGTGGGGTACTCCGGAAGTGGATCTAATGGCATCCCGGCACAACAACAAGGTTCCGGTTTACGTGGCTCGCTCTCACGATCCTCAGGCCTTCGCAGCGGACGCGCTGGTTCAGGATTGGTCCCAGTTCCGTCTGGCCTACGTGTTTCCCCCTCTAGCTCTCTTGCCCAGGGTTCTGCGCAAGATCAGAATGGAGGGCCGTCGGGTCATAATCATTGCTCCGGACTGGCCCAGGCGAGCTTGGTACCCAGACCTGCTCCGCCTGTCCGTAGAGGTGCCGTGGCATCTCCCGGACCGCCCAGACCTTCTCTCTCAAGGTCCGTTTTTCCGCCAGAATTCTGCGGCTCTCAGATTGACGGCGTGGCTCTTGAGTCCTGGATCCTGACGGCTTCAGGCATTCCCTCTGAGGTCATCTCCACTATGACTCAGGCTCGAAAGTCTTCTTCGGCCAAGATTTATCACAGGACTTGGAGGATCTTCCTGTCCTGGTGTCGCTCTTCCGACCATGCTCCTTGGCCGTTCTCCTTGCCGACCATCCTGTCTTTTCTACAGTCTGGTCTACAGCTAGGACTGTCCCTCAATTCCCTCAAGGGACAGGTGTCGGCTCTGTCGGTATTATTCCAGCGGCGTATCGCCCGACTGGCTCAGGTGCGCACCTTCATGCAGGGCGCAGCTCACATCATTCCTCCTTACCGGCGGCCTTTGGATCCCTGGGACCTTAATCTGGTTCTCACGGCCTTACAGAAACCCCCCTTTGAGCCTCTTAGGGAGGTTCCCTTGTTTAGACTTTCACAGAAAGTTGTTTTTCTAGTAGCCATAACTTCTCTCAGGAGAGTTTCTGATTTGGCTGCGCTCTCTTCGGAATCCCCCTTTTTGGTGTTTCACCAAGACAAGGTGGTTCTTCGTCCGACTCCGGACTTTCTCCCCAAGGTGGTGTCTTCTTTCCACCTTAACCAGGACATTTCATTGCCCTCTCTTTGTCCGGCCCCTGTGCATCGCTTTGAGAAGGCGTTGCACACCTTGGATTTGGTGCGGGCGCTCCGAATCTATGTGTCACGCACCGCCGTTTTTAGGCGGTGCACCTCACTTTCTTTGTCGCTCCATTGGGAGACCCAGACAATTGGGTGTATAGCTACTGCCTCCGGAGGCCACACAAAGTATTACACTTAAAAGTGTAAACCCCTCCCCTCTGCTATACACCCTCCCGTGCATCACGGGCTCCTCAGTTTTTAAGCTTTGTGCGAAGGAGGCACACATCCACGCATAGCTCCACAACTTAGTCAGCAGCAGCTGCTGACTATTTCGGATGGAAGAAAAGTGGGCCCATATAGGGCCCCCAGCATGCTCCCTTCTCACCCCACTCTGGTCGGCGGTGTTGTTAAGGTTGAGGTGCCCATTGCGGGTACATAGGCAGGAGCCAACATGCTGTTTTCCTTCCCCATCCCTGCAGGGCTCTGGGTGAAGTGGGATCCATAATCTGTCTTCAGACACTGGGACCGTGCTCCCTCCGCAGCCCCTGGGAATCTGCTGGACAGGAGCTGGGTATCGTCAGGGACATGGCCCTGCTACTGTGAGGTACTCTGTGTCCCCTTGGGGACGGCGCATGGAGCGCTTGTGTCATACACGCTGCAGCACTGCTGGGCGTGTTAGTGCGCCGGGACTACCGCGCTGACCGCGCTTGTTGCCGGCCGCGCTTATACTCTAGTCCCCTGCTTCTGCGGCCTAGTACCGCATATTCCAGGTGCTCTGTGTCCCCGTTGGGACGGCGCATAAAGCACCTTGGGCCCAGACGCTGCAGCGACTGCGGCGTGCGTGTGGGTCCGGGACTACCGCGCCGACCGTGCACTGCCGGCCGGCCGCGATTTCAACTTTAATCCCCGGCTTTTGCGGCCTAGTATGGGATTCTCCCGCCCCCAGACCTGCCAGTCAGGGAAAAGGGCGGGACGGTCGGTATGACGCCGACAGTGAGGGCTGTAGTACATTGAGCTGTCCTCCGCCCCCCTCACTAGGCACCAGATGAGGCACCAGATTCCCGCACTTTTTTGTGACTACGCCCACGCCTCCCTCCTCCTCAGAGAACGCCGTCAGCCATGTTTTTCAGCAACTTCTGGCTGCAGCTGAGGGAGACCCGGGGCAGAGAATCTGGTGGCTACAAGCCACATCCGCAGCCCCTGCCGGACAGGAGACGGAGTATCGTCAGGGACACCCTGCAGCTACAGGTACTCTGTGTCCCCGTTGGCACGGTGCATGAAGCACCTTGGCCTCAGACGCAGCTGCGACTGCGGTGTGCATTTTTTGTCCGGGACTACCGCGCCGACCGGGCCTGTTTGCCGGCCGCGGTTTTTACTTTAGTCCCCGGCTTTTGCGGCCTAGTGTGTTAAACTCCCGCCCCTGAGCCTGCCAGTCAGGGAGAAGGGCGGGATGGTCGGTATGTTGCCGACAGTGAGGGCTGGAGCACACCTCGCTGTCCTCCGCCCCCCCTCACTGATCACTATAGACCACCGGATTCCCGCAGACAGAGCCCTGCATCATAACGTAGGGAGGGCTGGAGCATACGTTGCTATCCTCCTTCCCCCTCACTGAGCACTGGGGGGCACCAATTTTTCAAAGGTGGTCTTCCTAGGGTGTTGTCCCCCCCTTGGTGCCGCAGTGTGTATATATATATATATATATATATATATGTGTTTATTTATATGGTATATGATTTCACTGTTCGGCAGCATTATTTGTTTTTGGCTGTATACCCTCACTGATTACTCTGCGGACGACAGGCTGTTGTCTGCTCTTAAAGAGTAAGGGTGCCAAGACACTGGCTTATTTTAACCTCTTGTGCGCCTATATTATGGGCACTGCACAGATGACAGCGACAGAGTTTGCATGATGAAAACTTCGCCGGCGTTCCCTGTCCAGGTGGCAGGGACAGAGTTACAGCTTTGCTGAGAAACTCTCTGGGTCATTTTCACTATCCATGTCTCAGGCTATGGACAAATGGTCGGCTAAGAGACTAGGAGTTTGCAGTCCAGACCGGCCCCTTACACAGGCCCGGGCACTGCGGGATCGCCCCAGGCCTCTATCGGTCTGCGACGAAGCGTGTTCCTGGGGTGGCCTCTAGTTATTACGTGGTAAACTCCAGCACGAACCGCAGTCCCAGTCCAGCTAATGCACAGATACTGTCCAGAAGCACACCTTCCCGGACAAGCGTTTTACTGAACGCCTTATAACACACGTTGTCCCTTCCTCTCTGACGTTGTTAAGGTTTCGGCTCAGTGTCATAAGGTGCCCTCCAGTCTCTGGACTGGCGGCTAGATCAGTAGTAGCAGTGGCTGGCGGGTCCACGCTCAAGAATGCCACGGACAGACAGATAGAACTCCTAATGGGATCCATCTATGAAGCCATAGGCGCGTCCGTTGCCCCGGCCTTTGCAGGGGTGGGCACTCCAGGCTATCTCAGCTGCTCTGTCTCAGATCAATGCGGTCATCCTGTGCTCCGCAATTAGCGTCTTTGACGTCTCAGGCGAGGGTATTTTCATCCTCCGCCGGGCACAGAGAACCTTTTCTGCATGGCGGTCCAGGTCAGGGGAGTGGTCCCCACATGTCCAAGACCGATGTAGGAGACATTTTGTCTTACGGTCACAGGATAGAGCTCAGTTCTCGTCCTCCGACTCGTTGCTTCACAGCATCTCCGTCCCCCGAGCGAGCCGATGCACGTTTCCAGGCGGTGAACACTCCGAAGGCAGGAGGAGTTGCGATCCTCGTTCCCCTTCAAGAACGTAGTCGCGGCTTTTTACTCCAGCTTGTTCGTGGTACCAGATAGGACGGATCACCCCGCCCCGTTCTGGACTTCACACTGCTCAACGGACAGAGAACCTGACGGTGCCGGATGGAATCTCTCCGCTTGCCATCGCCTTTGATGGCCCAAGGAGGCTTCCTAGCATCAATCGACATCAGGGATGCTTATCTCCACGTGCCGATTGTATCAGGATATCAGCGCTTCCTGCGCTTCGACATAGGGAACGAACACCTTCAGTTCGTGGCACTAACTTTCGGCCTGGTGACAGCCCTACGGGCCTTCACCAAGGTCATGACAACTGTGGTAGCGGTCCTACTCTCTCAGGCAATCTGCTGGTCAAGGCCCCCTCTCGGGTGGCATGCCAGCACAGCCTGAACATGGCTCTAGAGACTCTCCAGAGATTCGGGTGGTTCATCAATTTTTCCTAAAGTCAAAACTGACACCGGCCCAATCACTGACATATCTCGGCATGGAGTTTCATACTCTCTCAGCGATAGTGAAGCTTCCGCTGGACAAACAGCGTTCACTACAGACAGGGGTGCAATCGTTCCTTCGAGCCCAATCACACCCTTTCAGGCGCCTCATGCACTTCCTAGAGAAGTTGGTGGCAGCAATAGAGGCAGCTCCGTTTGCGCTGATTCATCTGCGCCCACTTTAATGGGACTTTCTCCGCAAATGGGACAGCAAATCGACGTCCCTCGACAAGGACGTTGCTCCTTCTCGGGCAGCCATGGCCTCCCTTCAGTGGTGGCTTCTTCCCACTCTTGTCAAAGGAAAAAGTCCTTCCTGCCCACATCCTGGCCTGTGGTCACGGCAGACGCGAGTCTGTCAGGGAGTCTTCCTCCGCCACAGGGCTCAGGGTACATGGACTCAGCAGAGTCTTCCCTCCAGATCAATGTTCTGGAGATAAGGGCAGTGTTCTAGCCCTAAAAGCGTTCCAGCCATGGCTGGAAGGCAGGCAGATCCGAATTCAGTCGGCCAAGGCGGTGGCATACATCAACCACCAAGGCGGCACAAGCAGTCGGCAAGCCTTCCAGCAAGTCCGGCGGATTCTGCTGTGGGTGGAAGCCACAGCCTCCACCATCTCCGCAGTTCACATCCCGGGCGTAGAAAACTGGGAAGCAGACTTTCTCAGTCGCCAGGGCATGGACGCAGGGGAATGGTCTCTTCGACCGGACGTGTTTCAAGAGATTTGTTGCCGCTGGGGGAAGCCGGACGTCGACCTATTGGCGTCCCGGCACAACAACAAAGTCACGGCATTCATGGCACGTTCTCAAGATCACAAAGCTCTGGCGGCAGACGCATTAGGGCAGGATTGGTCGCAGTTTCCCTGCCTCACGTATTCCTCCTCTGGCACCGCTGCCCAGAGTGTTACGCAGGATCAGATCCGACAGCCACCGCGCCATCCTCGTCGCTCCCGACTGGCCGAGGAGGTCGTGGTACCCGGATCTGTGGCATCTCACGGTAGGCCAACCGTGGACACTACTAGACCGGCCAGACTTGCTGTCTCAAGGGCCGTTTTTTTTTCCATCTGAATTCGGCGGCCCTCAACCTGACTGCGTGGCCATTGTGTCCCGGATCCTAGCGTCTTCAGGGTTATCTCAAGAGGTCATTGCCACTATGAGACAGGCCAGGAAACCAACGTCCGCCAAGATCTACCACAGGACGTGGAAGATCTTCTTATCCTGGTGCTCTGATCAGAGTTTCACTCTCTGGCCATTCGCCTTGCCCACTTTCTGTCCTTCCTTCAATCCGGAATGGAAAAGGGGGTTGTCTCTCGGTTCCCTTAAGGGACAAGTTTCGGCGCTTTCTGTGTTTTTTTCAAAAGCGTCTAGCCAAACTCCCTCAGGTACGCACGTTCCTGCAGGGGGTTTGCCACATAGTCCCTCCTTACAAGCGTCGGCTAGAACCCTGGGATCGGAACAGGGTGATACCGGCTCTTCAGAAACCACCCTTCGAGCCAATGAGGGATATTCTCTTTCACGCCTTTCGCAGAAGGTGGTCTTCCTAGTGCAGTCACGTCACTCCGCAGAGTGTCTGACATAGCAGCGCTGTCATGCAAGTCCCCCTTCCTGGTGTTTCACCAGGACAAGCTGGTTCTGCGCTCGGTTCTGGAATTTCTCCCGAAGGTGGTATCCTCTGTTCATCTCAATCAGGATACCTTCTTACCTTCCTTTTGTTCTCATCCGGTTCACCAACGTGAAAAGGATTTGCACTTGTTAGGTCTGGTGAGAGCACTCAGACTCTACATTTCTCGTACGGCGCTCCTGCGCCGCTCGGATGCGCTCTTTGTCCTTGTCGCTGGCCAGAGTAAAGGGTCGCAAGCTCCCAAGTCAACTTGGCTCGGTGGATCAAGGAACCAATTCTTGAAGCCTACCGTTCTGCTGGGCTTCCGGTTCCTTCAAGGCTGAAGGCCCATTCTCCCAGAGCCGTGGGTGCGTCCTGGGCGTTGCTGCACCAGGCTACGGCTCAGCAGGTGTGTCAGGCGACTACCCGGTTGAGTCTGCACGCTTTCACGGAGCACTATCTAGTACATACCTACGCTCGGCAGATGCCAGCTTAGGTAGGCGAATCCTTCAGGCGGCGGTTGCCCACCTGTAGGAAGGAGCCGTTTTACGGCTCTTTTACCGAGGTATTCTTTTACCCACCCAGGGACTGCTTTTGGACGTCCCAATTGTCTGGGTCTCCCAATGGAGCGACAAAGAAGGGAATTTTGTTTACTTACCGTAAATTCCTTTTCTTCTAGCTCCAATTGGGAGACCCAGCACCCGCCCCTGTTCCCTTCGGGCTGTTTGTTCTTTTGTGTACACATGTTGTTCATGTTGAATTGTTCTTGGTTTCAGTTCTCCGAACATCCTTCGGATTGAATTTACCTTAGACCAATTTATAAGTTTCCTCCTTCCTGCTTTTGCACCAAAACTGAGGAGCCCGTGATGCACGGGAGGGTGTATAGCAGAGGGGAGGGGTTTACACTTTTAAGTGTAATACTTTGTGTGGCCTCCGGAGGCAGTAGCTATACACCCAATTGTCTGGGTCTCCCAATTGGAGCTAGAAGAAAAGGAATTTACGGTAAGTAAACAAAATTCCCTTCTTTTGTGCTAACCACGGGTCAGCGCAAGGGTCTCTCTGCTTCTAAACCGACCCTAGCTCGTTGGATTAGGTCGGCTATCGCCGATGCCTACCAGTGTTCTCAGGTGCCCCCTCCGCCAGGGATTAAGGCGCACTCGACCAGAGCTGTCGATGCCTCCTGGGCTTTCAGGCACCAGGCTACGGCTCAGCAGGTTTGTCAGGCTGCCACTTGGTCCAGTCTGCACACTTTTTCGAAGCACTACCAAGTGCATGCTCATGCTTCAGCAGATGCGAGCTTGGGCAGACGCATCCTTCAGGCGGCTGTCGCCCATTTGTGAAGTTAGGTTTTGCCTACTTCTCAGTTGGTTTATTTCCCACCCATGGACTGCTTTGGAACGTCCCATTGTCTGGGTCTCCCATAAGGAACGATGAAGAAAAAGAGAATTTTGTTTACTTACCGTAAATTCTTTTTCTTATAGTTCCGACATGGGAGACCCAGCACCCTCCCTGTTGCCTGTTGGCAGTTTTTGTTCCGAGTGTTTTCACCGGCTGTTGTAGACAGAGTTCCGGTTTTTCCGAGTTTTACTCTTTCTCTACTTATGGGTGGATGTCCTCCTTCAGCTTTTGCACTGAACTGGTTAGATTGTCATCCAGGGGGTGTATATAGCCCGGAGGGAGGAGCTACACATTTTGAGTGTAGTACTTTGTGTGTCCTCCGGAGGCAGAAGCTATACACCCATTGTCTGGGTCTCCCATGTCGGAACTATAAGAAAAAGAATTTACGGTAAGTAAACAAAATTCTCTTTTTTCTGATTGCTACTTCCAATATGTGGCACTAGAACTCATGTATAGTGATGAGCGAGCACTATTGTATTTCCCCGAAAATAAGAACTAACCCTAAAATAAGCCCTAGCATGATTTTACAGGATTTTTGCAGCATGCTTGAAATATAAGCTATACTCCAAAAATAATACTTAGTTACAGTCAGGGCCGGCGTTGGGGGCAGTCAAATTTCGCAATTTATCAGGGCCCACTCTCTAAGGGACCCCAGCAATTGTGTTACGTGGTTCAGATTGTTTAAGGACCTTTCATGAATCACAGTCATGTGACCAAAGGTCTCTGAGGTCTAAAAGAACTGAACCGGAGACAGGCTGGTAGGCTGGACTGGCATTAGGGGGAAGGGAGAGCAAACTAGGAAATTTCACAGGGCCCCCTTTCTTTTAGGGGCCCAGGGTTTATTTAATGATAATAACAATGCTCGTGGACCCTTCTGACATCACAAAGGTCATTGCAGAATGTGATGTGATTATTTATATCTGAATAAATGTTGATTTTTTTTTTTTGTTAAAGAATAAATGTTGATTGTTGTTCATGGGAAAAATATAAGACATCCCCTAAAAATAAGCCCTAGCACATTTTTCGGAGCAAAAAAATAATATAAGACTCTGTCTTATTTTTGGGGAAACGCTGTATCATGCTCAGGTGCTCAGTACTTGTCACTGTTAGTGATGAGCGAGCACTATCATGCTCGGGTCTCGTTAAAAGCAGTTGAACACTCAGACGGGCGCGCCTTGAACACCCAAGTATAATGGAAGTCAATGGGAGGGGGGGCGTCGGTATTTTTCCTGGAAATTTTCTGGGAAAATATTTCAGATCTTCATTGCCTTCCATTATACTTGGGTGCTCGAATCACACCCATCCGAGCGTCCAACTGCTTTTAACGAGACCCGAGCATGATAGTGCTTGCTCATCACTAAGGGCACCTTCACATTGCGTTTTCACCTACGTTCACTGGTTCTGTCAAGTCTTCTGTCCGAACAAACCCCCCAGTAAAACGTGTTTCGTACGCATACGCCGACGGGGCCTTGACTATAATGGAGCAGACTGAGTCAGCGTGTGCTCCTCTGTCTTGCACCATTTTCGGGTCTATACGTTTTCTGCAGGCGGACACCCAGACGTAGTAGACCACGTTCGAGTAGCCGCCTGCTGAAAACGTATATGCCCGATGTGAGGTAAATCCTGGGATATGAAGAGGAATTATGATGTCCAGTCATTTCTCTCATCATTTCCTGGTGCCACCCCCTCCCTTCTCCCTTCACACACCGAGATCCTTCTCAGATGCCCAACATCTGGAAAGGTGTCAAATCCCAGTACACATCCAAAAACAATCTCCTATGATATGAAGATTAGGTGTCCTGTCAGGCCTTTACAATAAAGGGAGAGGAAGACCCCCTGGGGGGTTGTGTCCATTCATCAAAGAGAGTGGACAGGGACTTAGCAAAACCAAAAGGAAGCTAGTCACAGCAGGAGAGCATATTGCTGACTCCGTAATATCATACACAGTTATGATATTACCGTGCGTCTCAGCCATACACCCCCTACATCGTTAGAATCGGGACTTCGAGCCGCATCTCTGCATATCCTCGAAGTCTATATTGTGCCCTGGGACGGCGAGATAGTAGGAGTCCGGTAGATGAGTCGTCATTGGACTCAAAATGCAGAGGGGACCCGGGCGGATCTGATGACACCAGAACCGTCCCGATCGGACCTCCCAGTCCGGAGTTGCGGGTAATGGTCCCTTTTGGGATATTACGTTGGACTCCAGCCAGGGGAGTGGCAGTGGTTCCCTCTGAGGTCACGAAGGTAGGAGGGGACAGGGATTCGGCCAGGTTGATAACCACAGTTCAGACATTTTGGCTTGTTCTTTTGCCGGGGGTCACATGTGGATACACCTGTGGGAAAGTTCCTGGAAACCTGGTCTAACAGCACCCCCCTGTGGCCAGACGCACAAGGTAACTGCTTGAATTGTATGCCTGTTTGTAATCCATACCTTGCCTGTAAATGTACTCTGACCTAACTGTATATTCCGTAATTCCCTATTGTATATATTGTAGTTTCTAGTGTGGCTTAGGCCGATTAAATTATATAATTAATCTTGGGCTGTTCTGTTATCTCGATCTTGAATCCCACATCTGTGTGCTCGGTTAATAGTTAACGTAAATCGGTTGGTGGCAGCGAGTTTGTGCCAAGGATTATTGTGGGGCGGCCAGTGAGATTTAGGGAGGTTTTTATATATTCCGTCCTCTGAGGTCGGGGGAATATATACCCTACTCTCACTGGGAGCGCTTCAATCATCGGCATAAGTAGAAGAGCGGCCTCCTTGCTTATTGTCGGGCAATTCCATAATTGGCCTGACTATAAGAGGGGCGCTAGAGAGCGCGTCACGTGCTCTATCTATCGGTCGGGAGGTATGAAGGAGGGGTGTGACTCCCGCTTGTTACCCCCCGATCGTGACACCCGAAAATGGTGCAAGACAGAGCACACACTGACTCAGTCTGCTCCATTATAGTCAATGGCCCCGTCGGCGTTTGCATCTGAAACTCGTTTTGCAGAGGGATGGGGGGTTCGGACGGATGCCCCTAGGGGACCAGTGAATGTAGGTGAAAACGTATGTGAAAGTGCCCTAACCGTTAATAGTACAATCCAGCCAAGCTTGGTAGTGGCACACTCATTACTGCTTGTGTCCTGTTTTTCTGTGCAGGGTCTGTTAGCATATATTTATTCTCAAAAGAGCATTAGATGGCCTTTAAGTTTCCTTACGGTGGCATAGCACTTTCCGCAGAGAGTGGTTGCCTCCTAGAAAGAAAAAAAAAAGAAAAAAAAAATATAATATATTTTATTATATACACACACACACACACACACACACACACACACACACACACACACACACACACTGTATACGCGTGAGGCACATTGCATATTTTTCCATGTGTTTTAAATCTCCTAATAAATAAAAAAAAAGTAAGAAGCCCCAAGATGTAGGTTTCACCCCTTACTGACCTATGACATGCAGTTACGTCATATGCCGACTTCCTTTGGTGCGGGCTCAGGATCACTGACCATGTATTTTTCTGGCAGATGATGGCTGTTAGTCAGGCAGTACCTGCCTGTAACAGTGAACTGTGGCTGTGGGTGTTAACCTGTTAATTGCCGCTGTCAATCTCTGACGGCGGTATTTAAAGCGTGCCAGCAGTGGTGGCGGCATCATTCTATGGCAGGGCGTCCTTGGGCTGTATTCATAGGACCTGATTATTTTTGATATATTCAGCAAAGCTCTTAGAAGAAGGGGAGGAAAAAAACGAAACCGGAAAACAGACATTTCAGGAAGGAGTTAATTATCCATGCAGCCAATTTACCACGTCAGGTCTAAGTGATGCACATTTATTTTAATTAACTCATAATTGAGAACAGTCTGTTTCCTCAGGTGCTTTTACCTTTGACTTTTATTGGCCTAAAACTGCTTTGATGTATTTTTCGTGGGCGTTTAGTAGGCTTTCTGCTGGCGCCGCATCGTATTATGTTCCTGTGCTCTCATTAGCTTCTTTCTTCAGCCTCCTGCTCCCAAACCACTGGATATGAAAATGAAGTTCGTCTGCGGGCAGTGCTTGCGTAACGGTCGAGAGATTGAGGCGGATCGTGATGGAAAGTATTGCACTGCCAAGGCCAGACACAGGTACTAAGAGAATATTCATTGTTCTTAATGAATGGATGCCATTACATCCCTGACATTGAAGTTACACTTTTGTGTTACAGGTTGTCCACTACTTTTACATTGATGGCCTATCCTTTTGATTGGTCATCTATGTCTGATCGGCCGAGGTCCGACATCCCGCACCCCCGAGATCAGCTGTTCTCGGTCCCGGCGGCGGTAGCAGGCAGACAGAGCTACTCAGTTCTGGAGCTGCTCCGTCTTCTGATAGTGGCCACGGCCGGGTACTGAACATCCTCCTCCCATTCACATTAATAGGAGGCGAATGTGCAGAAGCCAGCTGTGGCCACTATCAGTAGACGGAGCAGCTCCAGAACCGAGCATTTCTAACTGCCTGCTGCCGCCGCCGGGACCGAACACAGCGGATCGGTGGTGGTGCGGGGTTTATGACCCTGGCCGATCAGACATTGATGACCTATTCTAAGGATATGCCTTCATTGTTGAAGTAGTGGACATCTCCTTTAACGAGTCATTATGTGGCTCTATCATCGCACAATAAAGATCAACTATAACATTCGGATGCCATTGCACTTTTGTAATGGTAACCCAATGTCGTTCATCTGCCATATTAAAAGGCGCCACAGCTGTCACTTATCATGCAGCTTGTATAGGGCAATGAACAGAAAGATGCTCTTTATTCAGCAGTATATGTCTGTGTACGTTCATATACTCACTCATTTCTTAACCCCTTCACAAACATTGGATGGATATATCAGTCATGGAGCATGTCCCGTTAAGCCCTGCCACCTGCCGCGGGCAGGTGGCGTTGATCGGCACACATCAGCTGTTTTCAACAGCTGACATGTGTGCCTACATGTTACGAGTGGAATCGCATTCCACCCGTAACATTAACCCCTTACATCTCGCTGCAAAAGTCTGGCAGCGAGATGTATATACGCGCGGTGAAGATTTTCACTTACCGCCACCCCCACCGGAAGTCACGTGAGTGATCACATGACTTTCGGTGGTTGCCATCGTAGCACAGGGTCATGTGATGACGCTTGCAGCTATAACGTTTCACTTTCGTTTTCACCCGGCCCGGAGGCCAGGGAAGCAGGAAGTAACTGTATCTGCTGTTTACAGCTGTATAGCTGTGATCAGCAGATAAGAGCGATCGGATTGCTGATCGCTATAGCCCCCTAGGGGGACTAGTAAAATAAAAAAAAGAGTAAAAAAAGTTTTAAATAATAAAAAAAAAAACCCTAATAGTTCAAATCACCCCCCTTTCCCCCCATTGAAAATTAAAGGGTTAAAAAATAAATAAATATACACATTTGGTATCGGCGCGTTCAGAAATGCCTGATCTATAAAAATATAAAATCAATTACTCTGATTGGTAAACGGCGTAGTAGCAAAAAAATTCCAAACTCCAAAATGACGTTTTTTGGTCGCCGCAAGTTTTACGCAAAATGCAATAACAGGCGATCAAAATGTAGCATCTGCGCAAAAATGGTACCATTAGAAACGTCAGCTCAAGACGCAAAAAATAAGCTGTCACTGAGCCATAGATCTCAAAAATTGAGAACTCTACGGGTTTCAGAAAATGGCGCAAAACGTACGCCACTTTTATTGGACAAGCTTGTGATTTTGTTTTAACCCCTTAGATACAAGTAAACCTATACATGTTTGGTGTCTACAAACTCGCACCGACCTCAGGCATCATACCCACACATCAGTTTTACCATACAGTGAACACCGTGAATAAAACATCCCAAAAACTATTGTGCCATCACACTTTTTTTTGCAGTTTTTCCACACTTGGAATTTTTTTGCTGTTTTCCAGTACACCATATGGTACAACTTATGGTTTCTTTTAAAAGTACAACTTGACCCGCAAAAAACAAGCCCCTCATATGGCAAGATTGAAGGAAAAATAAAAAAGGTACGGCTCTCGGAAGAAGGGGAGCAAAAAACAAAACCGCAAAAACGGAAAGTGCCCCGGGGCTAAAGGGGTTTTCATGAATTTTTAAAATTTGCCCTTATGCAACAATTTAATAAAATATAGAATAAAATGAAGAAATAAGTGCAAAGGAATTGGAAAAAAAAAAAGGTATCACTCCAATCCTTATGCTTTGGTGATTTACTACAGGGCTGTAAATGATGTCCCATCCATTTAGTCACCTGACCTGGCCATGAGACTGAATAGACGGGACATCAGGACTTCCCATCCTGGAGGAGGATTGGAGTGGTAAGTTGTTTTTTTTTATTTTATACCTATCCATTTAGTCAGACACTATTTGAAGCCACTGATAACCCTTTTCAAACTCACCATAAAACTGACCACGTTTTCTTGCTCTTTTACAGCTGGACGAAAGATAAGCGAGTGTTGTTGGTGATGTCAAAGAGCAAAAATAAATGGGTACCCATCAGAGCCCTTCCATCTATCCGCTCTTTTCCTCAACAGTATGAGGTATATTTTTTGTAGAATTTAGTAAATGGAAAATAAGGCATTGCTTTGACCGTCGTATTCATGAAAATCAAACTTGAGCCATTGCGTCTTAAAGGAACCTGTCACCAGATTTGGCCCATATAGGCTGGAGCCACCATCAGTGATCCCTTATATACAGCATTCTAGAATACTGTATATGAGCCCAGACCGCTCTGTATAACATAAACACTTTTATTATACTCACCTAGGCGGTGGTCCAGTCCGATGGGTGTCGCTGCTCTCTGGTACGGTGCTTCCTCTCTGCTGTGATCTCCGTCCTTCTACCCAGCCCAGTGTAGATAACGTGTCCTACATCATCCACACAGGCCGGCATTGTCCTCCTGCGCAGGCGCATTTTGATCTGCCCTGCTCAGCGCAGATCAAACTACTGTAATGCACAGGCGTGAGGAAAGGTTAAAGCCGCCCGTGCATGTGCATTACAATGCTTTGATCTGCCCTGGGCAGTGCATAACAAGGTGCACATGTGCAGGACCTCAATGCCGGCCGGTGTGGATAACATAGGACACATCATGCACACGGACCTTAGAAGGAGGACGGCAATCACCGCAGAAATGAGGCGTCGGACCAGAGAGCAGCGATGCCCATCGGACCGGACCGCCCCCTAAGTGAGTATAATAAAGGTGTTTTTTTACGGTCTCCAGCGTGGCCTGGGCATTTTTATACAGTATTCTAGAGTGCTGTATATAAGGGCTCACTGGTGGTGGCCACAGTTTATAGGGGCCAAATCTGGTGACCGGTTCCCTTTAAGCACCCTGCACTGCTATGAGCCCAAGGACGTATGGACTCTAATGAATTCTGTGGAAATGAAAGAAACCAGCTGCATTGTTACCCCCACCTATCAGATATTTATGGCTTATTCTATACCCCCTTATTGATTGGAAAATAAATATTTATCAAGAATTAACATTTAAAAAAAAAAAAAAAAAAAGAAGGGGGGGCGTGTCCTAGACATGGTGGCGTGAGGAAGCTTACCTCCAGAGCTCCTGCGCCCACAGCTTAATATTGCAGACTCCGGTGGTCCCTTCTCGTCCAGGATGGCCCCCAAGAGAAGACCGGGCGGTGCCCCCGCCTCCGCATCCCCCGGAGTGGGCCAGAAGTCCCAGGGGAGCCTCTCCAGATACCTGGCAGGGTCGGGCCGGGAGCTCCCGCCGGCGGCCCAGGACAAGATGGCGCCGGCGTCTCAGCAGCGTTCCCCGGCTGGGGATTCCCCTGGTGCGACCCGGCGCCCGCCCACAGCCTCTGCAGCAGCTCGGGTGTCGGGTGAAGGGGAGAAACGAGCGAACGTCACAGCAGGGAGACCGGCGGCGGCAGAGCAAGGTATAGAAGCATGGAGGAGGGGGGGACCCACAGGCCCGGCCACACAGCATGTCACTGAGGAGACAGAGGAGGCCATGACATCCGGGGGATCACCTGTACTGGGATTCTCTGCGTCCCTCTGCACTCCAGGTACCCCTCCTTCTCTGGGGCAAGCAGAAGACCCCTTGATGGCAGACGACCAGCCCCCCGGCCCCCCTCGGGATGATTTGCAGGCTCTGAGAGAGCTTATATTGGCCCTCCCTAGCAAAAAAGATCTGGAGGATGTGGTGACTAGAATAGAATCCTCCCAGCAGATGGCGCTGACTACCCTGAGAGAGGAAATGGTGGTGCTGGAAGATAGAATAGAGGCTACAGAGCAGGCACAGGAGTCCCTGGAGGGTAGAATGGAGAGGATTGAACGGGACTGTGAGACTTCTAATGCCCGCATTAGGGAGCTTGCTCTGCTATTGGACGATCAAGAAAACAGGGGCAGAAGAAATAATATAAGGCTGAAGGGTATTCCGGAGGACTGGCCCCAAGATGTGCTGCGCACCAAAGTCTTATCCATATTCAATCAAGTCACTGATCGCCCACCTGAGGCCGCCTATCTCTTTGACAGAATTCATAGGGTCGCAAGGCCTGGCCCCAGATCTGCTTCCTTCCCCAGAGACGTATTATGTCGCTTGCATTATTATGGGGATAGAGAGAGGATTCTTCAGGGAGCCTGGTCGCGGGGCTCTGTGGATGTAGATGGGGCTGTGGTGAAGCTCTTCCCGGATGTCTCCGGCCGTACACTATACATGAGACGGTTGCTTCACCCTCTTCTGCTCAAAATCAAAGAGGCAAGTGCATCGTACAGATGGGGCCACCCCTTTCATCTGATTGTCCGCAAGGGGGACTCTGTGTTCCAATTGAGGAGGCACTCTGAGCTTTCAAAATTGTATGACTTTCTTGGAATACCAGACTGCTCTATCCCGGACTGGATGGAGTGGGAACCTCAGGCCCCAACTGGGCGGCGAAGGAGGAGGGATGGCGTCCAATCCTCCCACTGTGATGATTTTGGAGGGTCATGAAATCTCTAGGTTGCTGATGGGTCGGGGAGGTGACCAAAGTGGTGGCTGAGGGGTCGGGAGAGGAGTATGGTTGGGGGTTGCCTCCTTGCTCCGCTGGCAAGGGTTCTGGCTGTGCGACTGGCCCAACAGACCACAGCGTACTGACTTACGTTCAATGCATCTTTGTTCTATTGACGTTGGGTCGTTTGAGGGGGGGGTTGGGGGGGGTCTTGCATCTCCGTCTTGGGCGGGAGGGATCGCGGGAGGTTAATTTGACAGACCCTCCCCGTTTGTTTGGGGTCTGGGTCACCAAGCATACATATGTGAGGCGCGGGATGGAGCTCTGGCCACATGTCAGTTCTTGTCCCTAACTATCCCTAAGCAGTTTCTGGGCTGGTCCCTGGTACTGCGTGCGGCAGATCTGCTGCTTTTCCACTCTCTTCCTTTACACTTTTTGCTCTTCTATATCTTTCTCTATCCCCTGCTAAAGGGTCTTTGCTTTCGCTTGGCTACATCCTCTCAACCCTCCCTCTTCCACTCATCCGTTTCCCTCCTCCCTTCCTTCCCCCCTCTTATTCCCTTTTTTTTTTTTTTTTTTTGTGTGGGTGTGTAATTTGTTGTTCGTTCCTCCAGAGGTCCGTGACGGAGTATGACAAAGCAGAGACAAGCCGAGCTTCGGGTGGGATCACTGAATGTTAAGGGTCTTCACAGCCCGGAGAAACGGTCTATTCTCCTGAACCTACTATGGAAAAACAGAATTCAGGTCGCTTTCCTCCAAGAAACACACTACTGTGAGGCAAAACCATACAAACTTGCCGACAGAAGGTATCCTGTAGTGCACCATTCACCCTCCCCGGACTCTAGATCCAGGGGCACGAGCATCTTAATGTCCAGTACGCTCCCTTGGGAACTGTTGGACTCTCGATCGGATGATCAGGGAAGGCTTCTGATGCTCAAGGGACGCATTGCTACTCAGACTTTCACTTTTGTGGCGGTCTACTTGCCAAATTCGGGTCAATGCCCTACATTGCTGCGCTATCTTGAGCAGATAGAGGAATTCTCTGAGGGCACTCTGGTCTTCGGGGGTGACTTTAATGTTGTGTTGGAGCCGCCGAGGGATAGCTCCAAAGGGGTGTCCAGTTTGCCACATTCGGTACTACGTCGCTTGCGACGGGGTCTACATGACCATCAACTAATAGACACTTGGCGATTGATGCACCCATCAGACAAAGATTTCTCATTTTACTCGGCAGCGCATGATTGCTACTCCAGGTTAGACCTCTTTTTCCTTAAACATGGGGATCTACATTCTCTGGTGGCTTCCTCAATCGAGTGCATATCATTCTCTGATCACGCCCTGATCACAATAACTCTATCCCTCGGCTACCCCATTGGGAGGCAGAGTCAATGGACCCTGAACACTTCGCTACTCGACGAACCGGTGACAATGCAGGAAATAAGGGAGGCCTTGCGGGAATATTTCAGAGACAGTGGGGGGGGGGGAGGTGTCCCCGGGCATAGTCTGGGAGGCACACAAATGTGTGGTGAGGGGACTGTTCATCAAACATGGGGCACGCCTGAAGAGAGAAAGAGAAGCTAGGGTTACATCCCTTTTGGCAGACATTAGAGGGCTGGAGGCAATTCACAAGGGGTCTCTGGGAGGGGATGTGGGGGCTATTTTGGTCAAGAAGAGGGAGGAACTGAGGACCCTACTAGGCTGCAAAGCTAGGGGAACATTGGCTAGGTGTAGACGGCATTTCTATGAATTTGGCAATAAGAGTGGCAGGACCCTGGCTAGAGCTCTGAGGACTCAGAGAGCGAGAGGATATGTCTCTAAGGTGCACATCGCGGGAGACAGATGGGCTACTTTGCCGAAAGACATTGCCTCCGCTTTTAAAGATTTCTTTTCCACCCTTTATGCAATTGATGGGGGGCGGTCTGAGAGGGCCAGGACGGAGTTGCGTAACCGTATACGGATGTACATCGCGGACTCCGGCTTGAGACATCTTAAGCCGGAGGATGCGGCCGATCTGGAAAGGCCCATCTCGGAGGAGGAATACTGGTCCGCACTTAAAAAATCTCCCACAGGCAAGGCTCCTGGCCCGGATGGTTTCCCTCTGCTCTATTACAAAAGGTTGGATTCCATTTTGATTTCCCCATTTCTATCAGCATTCAACCATGGCCCACATTTGGAAGCTGCTCCCTTGCCAAGGGATACCCTGGCTGCTAATATAGTAGTTATCCCTAAAGAGGGCAAAGATCTTACTTCGTGCTCTAGTTACCGACCCATTTCCCTCCTCAACACAGATCTGAAGCTCTTCACTAGGATTCTTTCGGACAGACTTTCCCCTTTGCTTGGGGAGATTGTTCACCCGGATCAGGCTGGGTTCATGACGGGCAGGGAAGCAAGGGACAACACGACTAAGGCTTTGAACATAATACACAAGGCTAAATCCGTTGGGCTGCCTTTGATGCTTCTGTCGACCGACGCAGAAAAAGCGTTCGACAGAGTCAACTGGATTTTTATGGAGGAGGTTCTGCGGGCTGTGGGGTTGGGGAGCATGATGCTTGCTTGGATTTGTTCCCTGTACAGCATCCCTTCGGCAGCAGTTAGAGTGAACGGTCTCCTCTCAGAGAGATTCCCCATCCGCAATGGAACAAGGCAGGGTTGTCCTCTCTCGCCTTTGATTTTTATACTGACTCTGGAACCCCTGCTCAGTCGGATCAGAAGCAACATTAACATATCGGGCCCCAACGTCTCAGGTTCTACTTATAAAATCGCGGCTTATGCGGACGATTTACTTTTTTTTATTACCAACCCTCGGGTTTCCCTTCCTAATCTTCTGAGAGAGCTGGAAATCTACTCCTCATTATCTAACTTTAAAATTAATATGTCAAAATCGGAGGCCCTAAATATATCTCTTCCCCTTGAGCTAGTCACTTCGCTACAATCCGCGTTCGAGTTTAGGTGGGCTAGCCAGTCCTTGAAGTATCTGGGCGTCCAGGTGTCTGCGGACCCTAGTCAAATCTACAAATTGAATTATCTCCCGCTCCTGCAATCAATTAGAAAAGACTGCGCCAACTGGGGGAAGGGCTACTTCACATGGTTCGGGAGATGTGCAATATTGAAGATGAATATCCTGCCACGTCTCTTATATCTTTTTCAATCCTTGCCGATTAGAATCCCTAGCTCTTTCTTCAAGGAACTGGCCTCTCTACAGATCAAATTTATCTGGGCCAACAAACCTGCGAGACTTTCCCGGTCTCTTTTGTGCAGGCCTAAGAGTAGGGGAGGCCTGGGTATCCCAGACCTTAAAAAGTACTATCTGGCCACGCACATGGTTAGGGTGTTGGACTGGTGCCGCCATTCCAGCACAAAGCCGTGGGTAGCCCTAGAACAGAGCTTCTCGGAAATACATCTTCCGGCCATCCCTTGGCTTTTGAACCTCCCCCTGCCTGCTCTGAGATCTCATCCTACCATTGGCGCCACTGTTGAATGCTGTTCGAGAGGGGAGGTCAGACGTCTTCTTTTGCCAGTGCCTTCCCCTATGACACCCATACTAGGTGACCTGGAATTCCGTCCTGGTCTCTTGGACCCGGTCTTCAGAAAGTGGGTTCAAGGGGGCAAATTCAGAGCCTGTCATCTGGGTAGAGAGGGGGATTGGCTTTCACTAACGGATATCCGGGGCTTCTTGCCGTCGGGTTCCCTGGGGGATTGGAGGGCTATGCAGTTGAGGCACTACATGCTTTCCCTCCCTCGCTTCAGCCGATATGTCGGACCACCCACGGGATTTGAAAAGTTGTGTCTGGGAGAGGGAGTCGTAAGGCACTCACTATCCTTGGTATACAACATGCTATCAGATCCGGGGGATTTGCCCCCCCCGGCCTACCTGTTGCAGTGGGAGAGGGACCTGGGGATTAGTTTATCCGACTCACAAAGAAACAAAATCCTCCAGCTAGCACATAGAACTTCGATCAGTTCCAGACTGCTGGAAGCTAATTACAAACTGTTGGCCAGGTGGTACAGGGTCCCGACCAGACTCCATAGAATGTTTCCCTCAGTTGACCCGGTTTGTTGGAGATGTGGTCAGGGGGAGGGTGATTTTGTGCACATTTTTTGGTCTTGCCCTTCTCTGCAGCGGTTTTGGTCAGAAGTGGGGGAGGTAATCAGACGAGTGACCGGTACTACTGAAACAATGGGTCCGGAGCTATTCATTCTACAGCTATCCGAACTCCCGGTCTCTAAATATAGGAGATCTTTGCTTAGATTCCTGGTCATGTCTGCCAGGTCTTGCGTTCCGCTTGGTTGGAAGTCTACTACCCCCCCCACGGTGACGCAGTGGGTTTCGCGGATTAACGATCTGATGCATATGGAGGATTTGACATCCTCTATTAACGATCGCCAGGAGGACTTTTATAGGACATGGTTCCCATGGATAGAGTTCACCTCCTCGGCGGAGTACGCGGACTTGGTCACGGAACCTCAGGATTCGTGATTTACCCCCCTTTTTTTTTTTTTTTTCTCGCCTTCTTTCTCCCCCTCTTTTCCTTTCTCTCTACTTTATTCCCTGATCTTCTCTCCTGCTCTCTTCTCCTTCCCCTTTCTTTATTTCTTTCTTTCTCTACAGGCCTTCAATCTTTGTTCAGGCTTTGATTTCTTTTTCTTCGCTCTTCTCCCTACTTACATTAAGGTGGGTCGGCTTATAAAATATGTAAACTGGGCCAGACCTGAGTAGTAGCGGGGATGGGAATTGCATATGTGTGCAGACTGTATATGTACTACCGTCATTTCTGTAATAATACCTGCGTCCCAGTTGGGAGCAGGGGATGTATTGTTTGTTACGAGTTTGGCTTTAAAATAAAGAATTTAAAAAAAAAAAAAAAAAAAAAAATATATATATATATATGTGTAGATAGATATGACCACAAAGGGCCACATGGGACTTTTGGGGGTTATTTCCACATTTAAATACATTTTTGTTTTTATTGCTGACTTTCCCTATAGCCGGGACTGATGTATTAGCCTTTAGGATTCACTCACATAGTTACATAGTTACGTAGTTACTTAGGTTGAAAAAAGACCTAGGTCCATCTAGTTCAACCTTCCTCCACCAGTTCTACATTTGGTCACTAAGCCATTTATAACCAACAATGTTTTGTGTACTGAGGAAATCATCCAACCCTTATTAAAAGCTGTTATAGTATCTGCCATTACTACCTCTTGTGGTAGAGCATTCCACAGTCTGACCGCTCTAACTGTAAAGAACCCTTTCCTATTTAGCTGCCGGAATCGCTTTTCTTCCACTCGCAGTGAGTGTCCCCTGGTCCTTAGTACTGTCTTTGGAAGAAATAAGTCATGTGCCAGTCCTTTATATTGACCACACATGTATTTATACATATAAATGAGATCTCCTCTGAGACGTCTTTTTTCTAAGCTAAACATATCTTTTTTCAACCTGTCATCATATGGAAGGCTTCCATTCCTTGTAATAGTCTAGTTGCCCGCCTTTGAACTGCCTCTAACTTCTGAATGTCCTTTTTAAAATGTGGAGCCCAAAACTGGTTCCGATATTCCAGATGTGGCCTTACAAGTGATTTATAGAGGGGTAACAATACGTTGGGATCACGGGTTTTAATCTCTCTTTTTATACACCCTAAAATCTTGTTTGCTTTAGCAGCTGCTGCCTGACATTGAGTGCTGCTGCTCAGCTTATTTGTAATGAGAATACCCAAGTCCTTCTCCTGTTCTGTAGTCCCGAGTTTACTTCCATTTAATGTATATGCAGCTATAGGATTACTCCGTCCTAGGTGCATTACTTTACATTTATCAACATTAAATCTCCTGTATCTTAATTTATACATTAGTGTATAAATCAGACAAGTGCAATACAATTATAAATGGATTGCATGCAGACCAATGTAACTCATTGAGGCAGGGCAGATCTGTGGGTTTTTGGGTTTTTTTTTCCGCTGTATTCAGCCAGGCCGGAGGATAAAAATCTGAGTGTCACAATTTGACTCTGAAATTGGTATAATGTGAGGACAAATTGGATGCCATTCGGACCATCAGTATATCATCTGATGTTTAAGGCTACATTACAATTCTGAAACATGGGAAACTGTAAATGGTCCTGTAAAAGATTAATAGCTGCTGAGTAAAAAACAAAAATGGATTGCCTACAGACAGTATAGACAAGTGAAAAAAATTGTCCCACTTTTCTGGATTAGAATGGGACCGAAGACAAGAATGTCTTTATAGACTCAGTAGCTCTATTAACCATGTCAGAGACAGCCAGACTCTCCATACAGAAAGCAGAGATGGTTATGTACCGTCTCTGCCTTCCTGATTGCTATTTATACAGTTCTGAATGAGCACGAACACTAACAGCATGTCTGAATGCCTTGAGGGAGCAGGAATTGCTCAGCAGTGAAGGGAAGAAGTTGAATTTTCCCTGTAAGGGCTCTTTCAGACATCCATGCAACATGGTCCAAGCACAGACCAGGATGTACAAATTGGCCACTGCTCTCCCGACCAGAGCGTGACAGCTTCATATGCAAGCTTGTCACAGTAGACCCAGTCCATGCACATAACGCAATGCAATAGACTGGCCATGGTGTCCTGATTCAAGCATGACAGCCTCATAGAAATATATGAAGCTGTCACGCTCTGGTCGGGAGAGCAGCAGCCAATTTGTACATCCTGGTCTGTGCTTGGACTATGTTGCATGGATGTCTGAAAGAGCCCTTACAGGCAATAGTCAACTTCTTCCCTTCACTGCTGAGCAATTCCTGCTCCCTCCAGGCATTCTGACATGCTGTTAGTGTTTGTGCTCATTCGGCACTGTGTAAATAGTAATCAGGAAGGCAGAGACGGTACTTAACCATCTCTGCCTTCTGTATGGAGAGTCTGGCTGTCCCTGACAGGCTTAATGACCATTCCAGTACAGCTGCTGCATGTGTAAAAACATTCTAAGACATCCTTGCAATGTCGTATCCGGACCAGTCCAAGGTTTAAGGTGTAATCACTGTAAAAGAAACCCACAACAATTGCACAATTTCTGTTCTTTTTTGCATCCTCCTCTCCCCAAAAAAGATCCAAAAAGGTGCTATTGAAAAAATTCAACAGAAAAATAAAAATGTTAGTGCTCTTGAAATGTGAAGGGGGATTGTAGAACAAAAAAAAAGACCCAAACAAGACCCCTCCCAAAGGGGATAATGACTGGTGGCATCCTGTTAAGCAGGCTGGAGCGGAATATAAAATGTGCATTAGATACGGTAATAACGCCTTGATCCAGATTATTAAAAATGGCTGTTACCCAATATGACCTGAGCTGTATTCTGTAGGTTACACTGTTAATTAATAGGTGGATACATTAAACTTGTCCGGACAAGGTCCGGGGTTTATATCGATGCCATTCCTTTATCTTGTTTCTACCACAGATCTGCGTCCATGTGCAAAACGGCAAGAAGTGTCAGTACATTGGGACCTGCACTTTTGCGCACTACACCGAGGAAAAAGACATCTGGACTTACATGAAGGAGAGCAAAAGTGAGTGAGCGAAAGTGTGCACACCCTCTAAATTAGAGAGCAAGCTCTTCAGCCAAGAAGGAAAACGCACAGCTGCTGTGTTTACAAACTACATTTCTTTTTGCATCATGTGAAGGGAGATTTAATTAATTTAATCTTTTTTATTCTTTTTAGTCCTGGATCTACAGCTGATCTTTGATTTATGTAATAAGAACAACGCCCCGGCAGAGAAACCTGGAAAGATGGCGGCGGCAGCAGCAGCCGGAGTTCAGAAAGAAGCCGAGAAACAGATTGTCATGCCAACAGATTATGCAGATCTTATGGTAATGTGATCTTTCTCCCCGGCTGGTGGCTTGCAGGGAATAGTCTAAGGAATGCAGTATCGACTGATATTACCATCCTGGGAGTGGTGGAAAGATATATTAGTGCGTGTTAGATGGAGGAGGCAGTGATCTGGAAATGTGTACAAGATAGAAGCGTCTTAAAGGGCAGCCTGTCAAGTCCGGGGATTCCTTATGGAAGTAAAAGTATGTTGGAGGTCACAATTCACATTGAAGGATGGTTGTCGGCTATGGTTTTGAGCCAGCCCCCTTCTCAGTCACTGGTGCTTTATAGAAAGAGAACGTGGCTGGCTTAGCTAGTGAATTTCTCTTTACGCAACAGTGGCTAAATGCCGACACCAAAAATGCTCTCCTGTGCAGAGCCAAAGCGGGAATTGGACCTCTCAGGATTTGGGAATAGAGCTGTTAAGTTGTGATCATTAACCTTTAAAGGGAACCAAGCAGCAGAATTTTGCTACATAAAGTAAAGCCAGTGCCATACTTGTGCTGGGACGTGGAGTCCAATCATACGGCTGTTTCACACATCTGTTTTTTCGCCGGATTTCCGGATCCGGCGCACTCCAGTACAGTGTATACAGTACAATGGCAGCGCAGCAAGTTCCGGATCACAATCTCCGGTCACATGACAGCATGTGACTGGAGCTTGTCGCGCTGCCATTGTACTGTATCACACTGTACTGGAGTGCGCCGGATCCGGCAATCCGCAAAAAAAACGGATGTGTGAAACGGCACTTAGTTGAGAGATTGGAAGCTTGATTGCTGAAAAATGTCTAATTAAAGGTCAAGAAATGCACTGATTGCTTGGCGTGTGCATAGGGGCGGAACTATGTAGGTCGGGCCTTGCATTTGAATTCCACCCCCTTTATGCTTGGCTGCCATTTCCTTAATGTCCAACATGTGCACAGTAGAATTGCAAAGTATTTCATCATTGCATCAGAGTCGGCGCCTGCGCATGGCATGTGCGCTCTCACTGTCTTGAAGCAGGAAAAGGATGAGATGGCGCATGCGCCGCCCTCATCAACAGCATTGCACATGGTAGCAAGCAGGAGGAAATGGTCTTCGATAAGATGGCGCTATAGGTAGGTGAGGATTCAGACGCCATCTTGGTGACAAGTTGATTAAATACTTCCCAATGCTACTCCGCATGCGCTGGACATAAAGAACATGGCGGCTATAAAGGAAGAAAGGCCAGGCAAGCATAAAGAGGAGGAATAAAAATGCAAGACCCAACCCACATAGTCCTGCATCGATGCACACGCCAGCCAAGCAATGAGTGCATTTCTGGAACTTTGATTAGACAATTTGCAGCAATCAAGCCTCTGATCTCACAACTAAAGGTATGATGGGATTCAGCTTCCTAGCTCCAGTATAGCACTGGCTTTACTTTATATAGGAACATTCTGCTGGTTAGTTCCTTTTAAGTATTTTAAAGGAAACCTGTCAGGATTCCCTATGTAGGGAAGAGCAGAATATGTAGGAGGTGATTATTAGCATCTGGAACAACCAGTAGCAACCATCAGTGAAAGGAGAAAACAATGTTATAATAGCTCTGTGTCCTTCTCCTTTCCAGTCAGTGAAGCACGGAGTAGTCATGGCTGTTCTCTAATCATGCCCACTGTTCAGTGAGTGCATTTACAGGCCGAGCGAGACACTAATCGGTTGAACGGTGGGGGGCATGTCTGAAGACCAGCCGTGACTGCTCCATCCTGCGCCTTGCTCTGATGATTGGAAAAGGAGTAGGGCGCTGGTTGATTAGAGCATTGCTTTCCCCTTTCGTTGATGACTGCTATCTGTCACAGACACATGCTTCGCATGCTAATCATCACCTCTGTTTTTACTTTCATAGGTTCCCTTTAATATACTTAAAGGTCCCCTGATCATAAGACATCAGCCCCAGTCCTAGTTCTGATAGCTCCACTTTGGGCTTGGTCCTCTGCTTTTCGGTGGCAGTGTCACCAATGTTGTGTGAATCCCAATCTATATTGCACCTGCAACCGAGAAGGTGGCTTGGCTGACTGGCTCAATCCCATTGATAAGCTAGCCCCCCTTCTGTATCACAGGCAATGTTGACAGCTGATTTGGCTATTAAAATGACCAGCCAGCTTGCCCAATGCACACAAAGCATTGGCCACCTGCCGATACAGGAGACATTCTCCCATGTCAAACCAAAGCTGGAAGTGGAGTTGTCAAAAGTGGAAGCTTCACGTGTGCCCTGGTCTTCTCTCCTAACAGGCCGGTTTCCACTGCTATCTCTGCGGCAAGAACAGCAACAGCGAGAGGCAATGGCAGAAACACATCCAGTCCGAGAAGCACAAGGATCGCGTGTTCACCTTGGAGGGTGAAGATAGTTCCTGGAAATACCGTTTCCCAGCTGGGGAGTTCAAGCTTTGTGAAAGGTGAGTGTATGGTTCCTTTGTGGATTTGTGGTAAGAATGGAAAATACTGAAAGGTTTGTATGTCGATGGAGAAGTCTATTAAAAAGTTATTGCAACCCTAGAAAATGCAGAATTGGCTATAACCTCTATAGCGGCACCACTTTTCCACTGCCTCCCTGATCATAGACCACAGTAGTCTAATTTTGTTTACCGCGGCATGACCACTGAGGCCAGTGACTGGCGGCAGCGGTTACATGTTGTAGAGGAAATGTCACCGCTACTGCTCGTCACCAAAGAGCTCCAGAGAGCAGCTGAGAGGTGGCTCTAGATCACCAGAGATTTCAGTGGGTAAGTACCGTATTTTTCGCTTTATAAGATGCACCCCAAATTTAGAGATAAAAAAGGTAAAATAAAAATGGGGTCCGTCTTATACTCCAGAGTTGTCTTACCGGAGGGGGGCAGCAGTTGTGGTGAAGCGGGGTCACAGGAGGCAGAGGTTGTGCTGGCAGGCGCGACGGGTCAGTGGCGGCAGGCGCGGCGGTGTCAGTGGCAGCAGGTACGGCGGGTCAGTAGTGGCAGCGGGTGAGTGGTGCAGCAGGCCAGTGCGGTGAGTGTCCCAGTGGCGCATGCACAGATGGAGCTATCATCCAAAGGCTCCATCTGTGCACGCGCTGACTCCCGGTGCCAACATTTGAAACTGGGACCGCGGACACTGGAAATCCTGCCGCACAGCCGCCCGCACGCAGAGAATGGCAGCCAGTAGGCTGCCCGTACAGAGAGGCAGCTGGCACGGACAGGCACCCGGCTGCCGCCCGCACGCAGCCACAGGCACCCGGCTGCCGCCCGCACGCAGCCTCAGGCACCCGGCTGCCGCCCGCACGCAGCCTCAGGCACCCGGCTGCCGCCCGCACGCAGCCTCAGGCACCCGGCTGCCGCCCGCACGCAGCCACAGGCACCCGGCTGCCGCCCGCACGCAGCCACAGGCACCCGGCTGCCGCCCGCACGCAGCCACAGGCACCCGGCTGCCGCCCGCACGCAGCCACAGGCACCCGGCTGCCGCCCGCACGCAGCCACAGGCACCCGGCTGCCGCCCGCACGCAGCCACAGGCACCCGGCTGCCGCCCGCACGCAGCCACAGGCACCCGGCTGCCGCCCGCACGCAGCCACAGGCACCCGGCTGCCGCCCGCACGCAGCCACAGGCACCCGGCTGCCGCCCGCACGCAGCCACAGGCACCCGGCTGCCTGAATGCACCTGATCGCCGCACAAACAGGCCCCCCCAGCTAAAGCTATATTCAGATTTTAAGACGCACCCCTCATTTTCCTCCCAAATTTTTGTGAGGAAAAGTGTGTCTTATAATCCGAAAAATACAGTAATTTTTATTTGCAAGTAATATTTGTAGAAATGGGCAGATTAGTTTGTAGAACGTTCGTCTGTCGGCCAGGGCAGTAGTATCTGGCCACTGGATTGGAGGCTCGCGAATCTCTTACCTTCCAGAATCCTTGACATGGCTTCTGATTAGCCGGGCATACGCAACATAATTTGTGCTTCACGCCGTAATAACGTAGCACCAGCCTGACTAGTCAAACCTACACCTGTGATCTTGGACTGTAAGAAATTTACGAGCCTCTTGACCAGCAACAAAAGACTGTTGACCTTGGCCAATGGACTGGAATCCTGCAAATTGATCGGCCCATGGCCAGTTATGTGCCTTTCCAAATTTTGGACAATCTCTGTAAATTAGTCTGTTGGTAAAAGTCAACAAGCCGGTTTTAACCCTATTACAATGAACAACTACTTTAAATCCTATTTTAGTGCATTAAAGGGGTCTTTCCTCATATTGAAAAGCTAACATATTGCCTAACCCCCCCCCCACAAAATAATAGTTTAAAGTTACTCTTATGACCCTACATCCATTTAACTTCTTCTGCCACCCTTGCCAGCAAACTGGGCATTGTGCCACAAGTGTTAGGTTGCTGATCAAAAAACACATTTCTTTATCGTTCCTATGGGAGACCCAGACAATGGGTGTATAGCTTCTGCCTCCGGAGGACACACAAAGTACTACACTCCAAAGTGTAGCTCCTCTTTCTGAGCTTATACACCCCCTGGAGAACCAGATCTAGCCAGTTTATCGCTTTGTGTTCAGGAGGCATACATCCACACATGCATTCTCATCTGATTTTTGATTTTTGGAAAGAGTTTGAAGAAAAGCGGGTCCAAGCCTGGACCCCCGGCATGTCCCTTCTCACCCCACTGTGTCGGCGGTGCTGTTAAGGTTGATTCCAAGGCTGGAGCCTTACATGCCGTGCTCCTTCACCATCCCTCCTGGGCTCTGGCTTGAAGTGGGAGCCAGCACGGTTCTCCATGCTTGGCAGGAGACCGGTCTCCATCCGCAGCCCTTCAGGATCCTGCTGGACCGGAGCACTCATCCCCAGGGACTTGGAACCCTGCGTCTCAGCAAGCTAAGTACCTGAGACGTTTATATATTGGGGGTCCCTGTACTTTATTATTGTGGGAGAGTGTGCTGAGTGAGTTTTATGACATTTCCGGCGGGTTCTCTGGCTGTCGCCTGAGAACTGCGCCGATGGTGCCTGCGCGCCGGCCGCACCGCTCAAATTTAGGCCCTGGCTTCGCCAGAGGCCTACTTTCGGTTTCACTGCCCTTGCATGTCATTCATGCAGAGGGACAGCGCGGCTCCGCCCAGCGGCCGTTCTGCACAGGGGAGGGACACTCCTCACTGAGTACATGTCTCCTCCCCTGTAAGTCTCTATGGTCCTCCAGATCCCGCTCCCAGAGTAAGTCCCGCCCCCTCTCTTCGCTCCGGCGGCCATTTTCTCAGCGTTTTCCCCTGCGATCAGCACTGGTCTGCAGCATCCCTACTGAGGTGCTTGGGGGTCCGGGCTTCGGGATCTGGAGGGCACACAACACCGTTCCAGTGGTCTGGTAAGCCACAACCTCTGGTTGTGGACCTCTGTATATGCTCTCTGGGGGTCATTCTGACAGAGCCCCCACTCCAGCAGCATGTCTCACACGAGGAGCAAGGCTCCAAAGCTGTATTCAGTATGCACTGCATGTAAGCTCCTACTGCCTGAACCGAGCACCTATCCACATTGTGATGCCTGCTCTAACCTGACGATGCCTCAGCCTGGAATCGCACCCCCAGTGGTCTCTCCGGCTGCTCCGGCTCCTGTGGCTGAACCCCCGGCTTGGGTAGAATCCTTATCTTGGTCTATCTCCCAATCTTTTGCCGACTCCATGGGACAGCTGTCCAGGACTTTGCTGAACATGCATCAGCCCCCTTCACAGGGTGCCTCTGCTGCTAGGGCTCTCTCAGGACCGGAGCTCACAGAGGATTTATCATCTGGTCCCAGACCCCGTCCTCCTAAGAGGAGACGCAGGGCTCCCTCTCCTTCCTCGTCCCGCGGCTCTGTTTCAGAAGCTGACTCACAGGACGAGGAGGATACCTTTACAGGGGGCTCGGAGGTTAACTCCATGTGCCCCATTGATCTGTCCGAAAGTGACTCAGATGTTAGTGATTTGATTGCGTCCATTAATTCTGTACTGGATCTCAATCCGCCAGTATCAGAGGAACAACCCTCCCTGGCAGAGAAGCACCAGTTTACCTCACCTAAGAGGACAAAGAGTGTGTTCTTTAACCACTCCAGTTTTCAGGCCGCTATGACCAAGCCTAGGGCCTGTCCTGACAAACGCTTCCCAAAGCGTGGTTCTGATGACCGTTTTCCCTTTCCACCTGAGGTGGTCAAGGAGTGGGCTCATTCACCAAAGGTAGACCCCCCGGTGTCTAGACTCTCAGCCCGGACCGTTGTATCAGTGGCTGATGGCACCTCTCTTAAGGATTCCACTGACCGCCAGGTTGACCTTCTGGCCAAATCTGTATATGAGGCGTCAGGGGCCACGTTCTCCCCGACTTTTGCAGCAGTGTGGGCTCTCAAAGCCATCTCTGCTTCTATGGAGGAGATGCATTCCCTCGCCAGGGAATCTATGCCCGAAATGGTTACCTTAACTTCCCAAGCTTCAGCTTTTTCATCCTATGCCATGTCTGCCATGCTGGAGGCTTCTCACCGCACTGCGGTGGCTTCGGCTAATTCCCTCGCTATCCGCAGGATCTTGTGGCTTGGAGAGTGGAAGGCAGATGCTTCTTCAAAGAAGTACCTTGCTGGACTCCCTTTTGCTGGGTCCCGGCTGTTCGGTGAACAGCTGGATGAAATTATTAAGGAAGCTACTGGCGGGAAGAGTACTTCCATGCCACAAACCAAAACCAGGAAACCTGTCCAGGGTAGGAATCAGTCGAGGTTTCGTTCCTTTCGTTCCTCCAACTGGTCGTCCTCTAAGCCCTCGGCCTCGTCCACTAACTCAGCCAAGAACCAAAAATCCAACTGGCGCACAAAAGCGCGTCCACAGAAGACCGCAAAAGCTGCTGCCACTAAGGCAGCCTCCTCTTGACTATATCCGCGCCAGCAACGTCCTTAGTCGGTGGCAGGCTCTCCCACTTTGGCGACGCGTGGTTTCAACACGTCTCCGATCAGTGGGTGCGGGATATCATCTCCCACGGCTACAGGATAGAATTCTCTTCCAACCCTCCAGACAGATTTTTTCTGTCAACTCCCCCCTGCTCCAAGGCCGCCGCCTTCTCTCAGGCCGTGGCATCCTTGCAGGCCAACGGAGTAATTGTACCGGCTCCCGCCCGGGAACGGTTCAGAGGTTTCTACTCAAATCTCTTCCTAGTCCCCAAAAAGGACGGTTCCTTCCGGCCCATCCTGGATCTCAAGCTTCTCAACAAGCATGTTCAGGTGTGGCATTTTCGCATGGAGTCTCTGCGGTCAGTCATTGCCTCAATGACCCAAGGGGATTTCCTGGCATCCATCGACATCAGAGATGCCTATCTGCATGTGCCAATTGCAGTTTCACACCAGCGTTGGCTACGTTTTGCAATCGGAGAGGAACATTTCCAATTCGTGGCTCTTCCCTTCGGGTTAGCCACGGCCCCTCGGGTATTCACCAAGGTCATGGCAGCAGTGGCTGCGGTTCTGCACCTCCAGGGGTTGGCAGTGATTCCTTACCTGGACGACCTTCTAGTCAAGGCTTCATCCAGTGCAGACTGTCAGCGGAGTGTCTCGCTCACTCTCGCCACTCTAGCCCAATTCGGGTGGCTTGTCAATCTGCCCAAATCCACTCTGACTCCGACCCAGAGGCTCACGTACCTAGGGATGCAGTTTGAGACTCTGCCGGCACTTGTGAAGTTGCCCTTAATCAAACAGCAGTCCTTCCAACTGGCGGTGCGCTCTCTGCTGAGGCCCCGCCGTTATTCCATCAGGCACCAGATGCAGGTGCTGGGTCAGATGGTGGCGTCAGTGGAGGCTGTTCCCTTTGCCCAGTTCCATCTGCGTCCACTGCAGCTGGACATTCTCCGCTGTTGGGACAGGCGGCCTTCCTCCTTGCACAGGTTAGTGGTTCTGTCGCCACAGACCAGGAGTTCTCTTCAGTGGTGGCTTCGGCCCCTCTCTCTGTCTCAGGGACGCTCCTTCCTGGCCCCGTCCTGGGTGATCCTCACCACGGATGCCAGTCTATCCGGCTGGGGAGCGGTATGTCTCCACCACCGAGCGCAGGGCACTTGGACTCCGTCCGAGTCAGCCCTCTCGATCAATGTGCTGGAAACCAGAGCCGTGCTTCTGGCTCTCCTAGCTTTTCACCACCTATTGGCGGGCAAGCACACCCGAGTCCAGTCAGACAATGCGACAGCGGTTGCCTACATCAATCACCAAGGCGGGACACGCAGCCGCCTGGCAATGTTGGAGGTACAACGCATCCTTCAATGGACGGAGGACTCAAAGTCCACCATATCCGCAGTCCACATCCCAGGCGTGGAAAACTGGGAGGCAGATTATCTCAGCCGTCAAACCGTGGACAGTGGCAAGTGGTCCCTGCATCCGGCAGTGTTTCAGTCAATCTGCCGCAAGTGGGGCACTCCGGACGTGGACCTAATTGCATCCCGTCACAACAACAAGGTTCCGGTTTACGTGGCTCGCTCCCACGATCCTCAGGCATTCGCCGCGGACGCTCTGGTTCAAGACTGGTCCCAGTTTCGTCTGTCCTACGTGTTTCCCCCTCTAGCTCTCTTGCCCAGAGTTCTGCGCAAGATCAGAATGGAGGGCCGTCGAGTCATCCTCATTGCTCCGGACTGGCCCATGCGAGCTTGGTACCCAGACCTGCTCCATCTGTCCGTAGAGGTGCCGTGGCATCTTCCGGACCGTCCAGACCTTCTCTCACAAGGTCCGTTTTTCCGCCAGAATTCTGCGGCTCTCAGATTGACGGCGTGGCTCTTGAGTCCTGGATCTTGACGGCTTTTGGTATCCCCCCTGAAGTCATCTCCACTTTGAATCGGGCCCGTAAGTCTTCCTCTGCCAAGATCTATCACAGGACTTGGAAAATTTTCCTGTCCTGGTGTCGCTCTTCCGGCCATCCTCCTTGGCCTTTTTCCTTGCCGACCCTTCTGTCCTTTCTACAGTCCGGTCTGCAGCTGGGACTGTCCCTCAACTCTCTCAAGGGACAAGTCTCGGCTCTGTCAGTGCTGTTCCAGCGGCGTATCGCCCGGCTGGCTCAGGTCCGCACCTTCTTGCAGGGCGCGTCTCACATCATTCCGCCTTACCGGCGGCCCTTGGATCCCTGGGACCTCAATTTGGTTCTCACGGTTTTGCAGAAACCCCCCTTTGAGCCTCTTAGGGAGGTTTCTTTGTTTAGTCTTTCACAGAAAGTGGTCTTTCTAGTGGCCATAACTTCCCTCAGGAGAGTCTCTGATTTGTCTGCGCTCTCTTCGGAGTCACCTTTTTTGGTTTTATATCAAGACAAGGTGGTTCTCCGTCCGACTCCGGACTTTCTTCCTAAGGTGGTCTCTCCTTTCCACCTTAACCAGGACATTACCCTACCTTCCTTTTGTCCGGCTCCTGTTCATCGCTTTGAAAAAGCGTTGCATACTCTGGATCTGGTGCGTGCTCTCCGGATCTATGTGTCTCGCACCGCTGCTCTTAGGCGGTGCACCTCTCTTTTTGTGCTAACCACAGGTCGGCGTAAGGGCCTCTCTGCTTCTAAGCCGACCTTAGCCCGTTGGATTAGGTCGACCATTTCGGATGCCTACCAGTGTTCTCAGGTGCCTCCCCCGCCGGGGATCAAGGCACACTCGACCAGAGCTGTCGGTGCCTCTTGGGCTTTCAGGCACCAGGCTGCGGCTCAGCAAGTCTGTCAGGCTGCCACTTGGACTAGCCTGCATACCTTTTCAAAGCACTACCAAGTGCATGCTCATGCTTCGGCAGATGCGAGCTTGGGCAGACGCATCCTTCAGGCGGCTGTCGCCCATTTGTGAAGTTAGGTTCTGCCTACTTCTTAGTTTTTCTGTTTATTCCCACCCATGGACTGCTTTGAGACGTCCCATTGTCTAGGTTTCCCATCCCATAGGAACGATAAAGAAAAAGAGAATTTTGTTTACTTACCGTAAATTCTTTTTCTTATAGCTCCGTATTGGGAGACCCAGCAGCCTCCCTGTTGCCTGTTGGCAGTTTCTTGTTCCGCGTGTTATCACCGGCTGTTGTCGTGGACAGAGTCTCCGGTTGTTCCTGTTCTTGCTCTGTTTTTACTTGTGGGTGGCTATTCTCCTTCAGCTTTTGCACTAAACTGGCTAGATCTGGTTCTCCAGGGGGTGTATAAGCTCAGAGGGAGGAGCTACACTTTGTAGTGTAGTACTTTGTGTGTCCTCCGGAGGCAGAAGCTATACACCCATTGTCTGGGTCTCCCAATACGGAACTATAAGAAAAAGAATTTACGGTAAGTAAACAAAATTCTCTTTTTTACTTTTCTTTCTATACTGGAATTAGAGCTGCCAAAAACTAGGCCTTGTCTTTATTCGTCTGTATTTAGTGTCCTGTCTTATTTCATATTAGGTATGAGGAGACACAGAGTTGCCCGCAAGAAAATAACTGCCCCTTTGCCCACGGAAATGAAGAATTGACAGAGTGGCATGAACGCAGAAAAGTTTTGCAATACAAAGTTTCCAAAGCCCGTAAAGACATGTTACTAGAGCCCAGCGACTCTGACTTTGGCAAATACTCCTTCATTATGCAAGATCTGCCAGAAGGCTCTGAAGAGAAAGGGATCGCGGGATCACAATGAAGCCTAGAAGTATTTCCGTCACTCACACATGACATGGGATGCAGCTTTCATTTGTAAAGCTGGATTACTACCATCAAACAATATATCAGTAGCTAAAGGTCATTACTCTGTTTTATATGTTGAGTATAAAAGTATTAATTTGCCCAAAGACGTTATTGCAAAGAAAGAAAAAGGTTTTGGTACCGTGTTAGCCAGTGAATGCAAAGAAAGAATCACCCCGATTTGAAAAGTTTATGTATTAATAATTATGAATTGAATGCAGCATCTCCAAATATTCAAGATTTTGGCCCATTAATAAGAAAACAATTTGACTTTTTTGTCCTCGCTGCATTATATATTTAAATATATATATGGTGAACATGTTGGAGCAGAACGGCTGGGTAATTTTCTTACTACTGTGTTTACTCTGTGATTGCCAAAATGAAAAGCCTTAATCCTATCCAATTTTAGTTGGGGTGTCTGTAATTGAACCATTAAGTGAACAGGTCTTCTCAGATGCTTTATTGGGAAAACCAAGTGAACTCTGAGGCCACCTGAAGACTGACACCAAGAATACATTTTAAGAAAAAAGTTGGCTTTTCCACAACAGGCTACACCTGGCCTGCTGACACCCAGCTATGCATAATATTAGCTTTGGTATGTCCACTGGTCTCCTGTGAAGCATCCGAGAAAAGAGGATTTTTGGTACTCTCCATAAAATCTTTCTCCTAGCCTTCTGTGATACGAATGAGACAAGTATGAGTGTGTGACTGGGTTAAGATCCAGTGTTCAGAATAGGTGATTATGGAGGTCATGCTGTCCATATGCTACCTTCTTAGGAGGCACACAGTTGCCTCACTTGTTTAAATAGTCTTTGCTTTTTATACAGCATTTGCAGTACCTGAATAGCTGGGTGTCGGCAGCATGTTGGGGACATAACCACTTTTTTCTTAAGTTGTACTCTTAGTATCAGCCTCCAGGTTGCAGCAGATTTTCCATGGTTTCCTATGTCTTCCAGTGAAGGCTACTAGAAATAAATTTGACCAAGAGTAGTAAAAATACTCTTATTGGAAAATATAGTATTATCGTGAACTGAGCTCCAGATATGTAGAATTAGCGTGGGTTTTCATTGGCATTTGAAGGGTCTTATTAATCTCTTACCTTTTATTTCTTCCTTTCCTGATTGATTAGATAGTGGTGTCACTGAATAACCCTTTTATTGTCCGGAAATGTCAACATGTTTCCTGCACTGGTCTTGAAAGGCTACTCAGTATTTGGTCTGTCTCTGGGGATAATGGTATGAGGGTTGTTTGCACATTGGGGTAATTCAGTTTCCGGAAGTGATCTGATATCCTGCATATCAGTGCCCGGTTACTCAGCTGAAATCTTCTACATTTCATCCATTTTCCTATTTAAATAAAAAATTAAAATACATTTAATCAGTTGTAAAGATGGTAAATAGATCACTGGAATTTAGTAGGTGGTTATTTGCGCGCGACATTATTAGGTCATTAGATTGTTTCTATTGAGTAGATGACTGCAACACGTCAAACAATCATTCCCGTAAACACAAGTTGTAGAGGGGTCCGGTACATCGGATATCCAGCAGCCAATACTTTTGTTCTCTAAGAGATGAGCCCGTTGCCCAAGGAGTCTCACAGTGGATCTCTTAAAGAATTTAGGAGCTTTTAGCTGAGCCGAGTATTTCTTTGGGAGATAGCTGAACGATCGTTTATCCAATAAATCTGACAGCTATCCAATACCTATGGGCTTTTTTTTTTTAAAGGGAATGGTCCAGTCAGAATATGTGTCTGGAGAGAGCTGCACATGATTTTGGACCTTTAAGGGCACCAACCCCACTGTTATCAAGTGCAAACATGTGATATAGAGTGATTTGTTTCTTAAAGGGAATCTGTCAGCATATTTTTGCTATGGAGTCTATAAACAGCGTAATGTAGAGATAGAGCCTGATTCCTATGATGTATTACTTATTAATCTGCTTGGGGCAGTTTTGGTAACATCTCTGTTTTCTCTGCTGTTGATGTAGCAGCACTCTGGACTGCCTGGTACACAACACCTAGTCCTCTAATGATAATCTCCTGCTAATAAAACATTGTATTGAAACTACACCAAGCTGCTAAGCAAGTGACACTTCTCGCTAAGGGTATGTTCACACAAGGCTTTTTTTGGTAAGTTTTTGCTGCATGTTTTAGCTGCACATTTGCCATTATTTAATAAAAAGCTGCTTTTTACAGTCCCAGCAAAGTCTGATATTTCTGAAATCTCACACACACACACACAAATACCTGCAGATTGTGTTAGTGACGGTTTTGTCAAATACCTGCGTTTTTGCTGCAGATTTCAAAGCATGAGTATGTCAAATCTCTGCAGTGCTTTTGCAACGTTTTTTCATTGATACAACCCATTTTGTAGAAACAATGCGCGAAAAACGCCACTAAAAACTGCACCAAAAACGCAGATGACTCAAAGGAGATTTCCTGCCACAAGATCAGGTTTTGGTCAGGAAAAAAAACTTACCAAAAAAGCCGTGTGTGAACATAGCCTAATAGTGTAGTGTAAATGAACTTAAGCTGTTGCCAGTCACATCTTTCTGCTTATCTCCCTTAAAGGGAACATGTCAGGTGATTTTGTAGTACAATACTATGGTTATATTTAAATAAAGCTTAAGGAAACCTTTCAGGATCAGTAAGTTTAAAGGGAACCTGTCATCAGACATTTTGCACTAAACCTAAAAGATTCCCCCTCTGCAGCTCCTGGGCTGCATTCTAGCAATGTTCCTGTTGTTTATGTGCCCTCTTTCTGACCAAAATAAAGACTTTGTAAAGTGGTACCTTTTTTGTATTCAGATCTTGATCATGGTACACGGGGGCGGGCTCTCTGGTGTCCGTTAGTCTGCCTCCTGTCGCTTTAGGCCGTCTCCCATCGCGCAATTTCAAAGAGGTGACGTGAGGTAAGCTGGCCAGCGCTTGCGCAGACCGGTAGAGGCGACGCGGGAGGCGGCGGTGAAAGCGCGAGCACGAGATTATGGGCGGGTACTTGCTGATGAAAATCACAGCACCGTCCATAATCTCACGCATGCGCAACACGTCACCAGCGGTCACACTGTGCACATTGCACAGTCCCGCGAGAGTGGCACAGCGCATGTGCAAGATTATGGGCGGCGCTGTGATTTTCATCAGCAAGTACCCACCCATAACCTCGTGCTCGCGCTTTCACCGCCGCCTCCACCGTTCTGTGCAAGAGCTGGCCAGCTTACCTCACGTCACCTCTTTGAAATTGCGCGATGGGGGACGGCCTAAAGCGACAGTAATAAGTGATAGTAAATCTGACCTGAATTTGCACTGCTGCCCCCACCCATACTGCCTCCCACCTCTCAGTTATAGTGAATGCATTTGGAGGGGGGGGGCAGTGAATATGCAAATTGTATTTACATATACTTGACAAGTGTGCAGGAGACACTGATTTCAATGGAGTTTACAAAAAGATAACAGGATAAGGTAGAGCAATAAACCTTACTGATCCTGAAAGGTCTCTTTAAGGGGTGCTTCACACATAGCGAGATCGCTACCAAAATCGCTGCTACGTCACGGTTTTGGTGACGCAGCAGTGACCTCATTAGTGATCTCGCTGTGTGTGACACTGAGCAGCGATCTGGCCCCTGCTGTGAGATCGCTGCTCGTTACACACAGCCCTGGTTCGTTTTCTTCAAAGGCGCTCTCCCGCTGTGACGCACAGATCGCTGTGTGTGACAGCGAGAGAGCGACGAAATGAAGCGAGCAGAGAGCAGGAGCCGGCGTCTGGCAGCTGTGGTAAGCTGTAACCAAGATAAACATCGGGTAACCAAGGGAAGCCCTTTCCCTGGTTACCCGATATTTACCTTCGTTACCAGCCTTCGCCGCTCTCGCTGCCAGTGCCGGCTCCCTGCTCTCTGCACATGTAGCTGCAGTACACATCAGGTAATTAACCCGATGTGTACTGTAGCTAGGAGTGCAGGGAGCCAGCGCTAAGCAGTGTGCGCGGCTCCCTGCTCTCTGCACATGTAGCGACGTTATGATCGCTGCTGCGTCGCTGTGTTTGACCGCTAAGCAGCGATCATAACAGCAACTTACAAGGTCGCTGTTACGTCACAGAAAATGGTGACGTAACAGCGACGTCGTTGTCGCTATGTATGAACCCAGCCTAAGCCCTATTTAAAGATAACATTAGTATTGTACTACAAAATCACCTGAAAGATTAAGGGGTACTTCTCACATAGCGAGATCGCTGCTGAGTCACAGGTTTTGTGATGTACCAGTGACCTCATCATCGATCTCGCTGTGTGTGACACTAAGCAGCGATCTGGCCCCTGCTGTGAAATCGCTGATCGTTACACACTGTTTTGGTTTCTTTTTTGCTAGTTGGTCTCCCGCTGTGCAGCACACATTGGCGTGTTTGACGGCGGGAGACCAACGAGCACCGACTCTGTGTAAGTGGTGTACGCTGGTAACCAGGGTAAATATTGGGTAACTAAGCAAAGCGCTTTGCTTGGTTACCCGATATTTACCCTGGTTACCAGCGTACACCGCTTAGCGCTGGCTCCCTGCACACGTATCCAGGGTAAATATCGGGTAACTAAGCAAAGTTAGTTACACGATATTTACCCTGGTTACCAAGTGCAATATCGTTACACGAATCGCTGGTGGCAGGTCGCTGGTCAGATCTGCCTGATTGACAGCTCACCTGCGACATGTAGCGACGTACCAGCGATCCTGACCAGGTCGTATCTTGGTCGTAATCGCTGGTACATCGTGTAGTGAGACGGTACCTTAACTTTAAGAAGGAACAAATTGGTCGTGTTGAAATCCACCCTTTCAGTGTTAGATATCCCAATCATATTGTCTGCCACTTCTGCTGGAATTGGTCGCCATTCATCTAATGTGTATGGCCATCCGAAGGATAACTCCCTCACTTTTCATCTTCACTAGTTTAAAACATGAAGCTTCTCGTTTGTAGTCGGCAATTACCCAAACAAGGAAAAACTAAAATTGCTGTAGCTTCTATAGACTTAGCGTGTGACAGTTGTGCAATGATCAAGTCTATATGTGACTCTAAATCAGAGTAGTCACAAACAACAAAGAACACCTTGTTACCGCACAATGTGAATACACCTGTAAAGATACATGATTTTTTTTTTGAGGGGGGGTGGATTTGTCTACACATTTTCTTTTCTTCTGGTGTGTGGATTCTGGCGTCTGTTCTATTATATATATTTTTTTTAATGTTGATAGGTTCACGGTTAGGATTGGTATTTCACACACTATAGATGTAATTCGACTGAACCTGCCTATTGTTCAGGGGAGAAAGAAAATCAGGGGATGCTGAAATTAAAGGTGTCCAGGCTTTTAGTTTTTTAGTACCGGCAGGAGATGCTTTGTTAAGAAATGTGTCTGGTAGCAAGTTATTCCCTTGCTACCAGACAAATGTGGTCATTGGTCTAGTTGAGTCAGGAAAATGGAAGTGATCGTATGAAATGGTAAAGTAAGTTGAATGCCAAAGTGTAAGAATCGTGAGTGGTGGTTCCTGTAGAAGAAATGAACTGTATGTGAAAGTCTAGTTTATTAAGACAGATGGATTATAGAGGCAGATTTCGGGGTTCCAATGATGAACACTTATGAAAGCAACTTACATCAACTGCTCATCCCTTCTGGGATTGTCTCAAACATTTGCTTTGTTTGATAGCTTCATTCTTCCCCATTTCTTTGTCGCTCCATTGGGAGACCCAGACAATTGGGTGTATAGCTTCTGCCTCCGGAGGCCACACAAAATATTACACTTAAAAGTGTAAAGCCCCTCCCCTTCTGCCTATACACCCCCCGTGCATCACGGGCTCCTCAGTTTTTATGCTTTGTGCGAAGGAGGCTGACATCCACGCATAGCTCCACATCTTAGTCAGCAGCAGCTGCTGACTATGTCGGATGGAAGAAAAGAGGGCCCATAACAGGGCCCCCAGCATGCTCCCTTCTCACCCCACTCTGGTCGGCGGTGCTGTTAAGGTTGAGGTACCCATTGCGGGTACATAGGCAGGAGCCACATGCTGTTTTCCTTCCCCATCCCTTAAGGGCTCTGGGTGAAGTGGGATCCTAATCGGTCTCCAGGCACGGGGACCGTGCTCCCTCCGCAGCCCCTGGGGAATCTGCTGGACAGGAGCCGGGTATCGTCAGGGACAAGGCCCTGCTACTGTGAGGTACTCTGTGTCCCCTTGGGGGACCCCGCATGGAGCGCTTGTGCCATACACACTGCAGCACTGCTGGGTGTGTTAGTGCGCCGGGGACTACCGCGCCGGCCGCGCTTATAACTTTAGTCCCCGGCTTTTGCGGCCTAGTATCGCATATTCCCGCCCCCAGGCCTGCCAGTCAGGGGAAGGGCGGGACGCTGCACAGGACGTCAGCGCTGAGGGCTGGAGCATACTTTGTATCCTCCTCCCCCCTCACTCAGCACAGTGGGGCACCAGATTCCCGCACTTTCTAGGGCACGCCCACGGCCCCCTCCTCCCCACAGAACGCCGGCAGCCATTCCTGTCAGCACTTCTGACGCTGGAGAGGAGAGACAACACGGCTCTGGGAGGCCCAGGCAGGGAATCTGGTGATCACACAACCGCTTTGAGCGGTCGGTAAGCAGCACCTGAGGTGCTGGCCCCACTGAGTGCCGAAGTGTACATATATATATATGCTTATATGCTATACATTTACACTGTACGGTCGCACTGTTGATTTTTGGCTATATACCCTCCTGGATTGTACTCAGAGGAGACAACAGCATGTCGTCCGCAAAAAGCAAGGGTGCCAAAGCACAGGCTTACTTTGCAACCTGTACCTCATGTGCGGCTATACTACCGGCAGGTTCCACCGACCCTCATTGTGTGCAATGCTCGGCCCCTGTGGCACTTACTCAGCCGGAGCCTCTGCTACTGGTGGCCCAGGTGGAACCACCTGCTACCACTGTCCAGGTGACAGGGACGGAGTTTGCAGTATTTGCTGACAAACTGTCTGAGCGTATGGATAAATGGTCTGCTAAGATACTAGAAGCCTTACAGTCCAGACCGGTGACTCAGGCCCCGGGCACTGTTGAATCATTGACCCCAGGCCCCCCTCAGTTGGAGCCTCAAAGTGCTCCTGGGGTGACCCATAGGTCCCAGGGTGAGGTCTCTGACACGGACCGCAGTCCCAGACCGCCTAAGCGGGCTCGCTGGGAAATTCCCTCGACTTCATCACACTGTTCAGGGTCTCAGCAGGAGGACTCTCTGGATGATGAAGCGGAGGTAGCAGATCAGGATTCTGATCCTGAGGCCGCTCTCAACCTAGATACACCTGAAGGTGATGCCATAGTGAATGACCTTATAGCGACCATCAATCAGGTGTTGGATATTTCTCCCCCAGCTCCTCCAATTGAGGAGTCAGCTTCTCAGCAGGAGAAATTCCGTTTCAGGTTTCCCAAGCGTACAATGAGTACGTTTCTGGATCACTCTGACTTCAGAGAGCAGTCCAGAAACACCGAGCTTGTCCAGATAAGCGTTTTTCCAAGCGCCTTAAGGATACACGTTATCCCTTCCCCCCTGACGTTGTCAAGGGCTGGGCTCAGTGTCCCAAGGTGGATCCTCCAGTCTCCAGACTGGCGGCTAGATCCATAGTTGCAGTGGAAGATGGGGCTTCACTCAAAGATGCCACTGACAGACAGATGGAGCTATGGTTGAAATCCATCTATGAAGCTATCGGCGCGTCTTTTGCTCCAGCATTCGCAGCCGTATGGGCACTCCAAGCTATCTCAGCTTGTCATGCGCAGATTAATACAGTCACACGTACGTCTGCTCCGCAAGTGGTGTCCTTAACCTCTCAGGCGTCGGCGTTTGCGTCCTACGCCATTAATGCTGTCCTGGACTCTGCGAGCCGTACGGCGGTAGCATCCGCCAATTCGGTGGCAGTCCGCAGGGCCATGTGGCTACGTGAATGGAAGGCAGACTCTGCTTCCAAAAAGTTCTTAACCGGTTTGCCATTTTCTGGCGACCGCCTGTTTGGTGAGCGATTGGATGAAATCATTAAACAATCCAAGGGAAAGGACTCATCCTTGCCCCAGTCCAAACCAAACAGACCTCAACAACGGAAGGTACAATCGAAGTTTCGGTCCTTTCGGCCCGCGGGCAGGTCTCAATTCTCCTCGTCCAAAAGGCCTCAGAAGGATCAGAGGAACTCCGATTCATGGCGGTCTAAGTCACGTCCTAAAAAGACCGCCGGAGGAACCGCTCCCAAAGCGGCCTCCTCATGACTTTCGGCCTCCTCACACCGCATCCTCGGTCGGTGGCAGGCTTTCCCGCTTTTGCGACGCCTGGCTGCCACAGGTAAAAGACCGTTGGGTGAGAGACATTCTGTCTCACGGTTACAGGATAGAGTTCAGCTCTCGTCCTCCGACTCGATTCTTCAGAACATCTCCGCCCCCCGAGCGAGCCGATGCTCTTCTTCAGGCGGTGAGCACTCTGAAGGCAGAAGGAGTGGTGATCCCTGTTCCTCTTCAGCAACAGGGTCACGGTTTTTACTCCAACTTGTTCGTGGTGCCGAAAAAGGACGGATCCTTCCGTCCTGTTCTGGACCTAAAACTGCTCAACAAACACGTAAAAACCAGGCGGTTCCGGATGGAATCGCTCCGCTCCGTCATCGCCTCAATGTCCCAAGGAGATTTCCTGGCATCAATCGACATCAAAGATGCTTATCTCCACGTACCGATTGCACCAGAGCATCAGCGCTTCCTGCGTTTCGCCATAGGGGACGAACACCTTCAGTTCGTGGCACTGCCTTTCGGCCTGGCGACAGCCCCACGGGTCTTCACCAAGGTCATGGCAACAGTAGTAGCAGTTCTGCACTCTCAGGGACACTCGGTGATCCCTTACTTAGACGATCTGCTTGTCAAGGCACCCTCTCAAGTGGCATGCCAACACAGCCTGAACATTGCTCTGGAGACTCTCCAGAGTTTCGGGTGGATCATCAATTTTCCAAAGTCAAATCTGACACCGGCCCAATCACTGACATATCTTGGCATGGAGTTTCATACTCTCTCAGCGATAGTGAAGCTTCCGCTGGACAAACAGCGTTCACTACAGACAGGGGTGCAATCTCTCCTTCAAGGCCAGTCACACCCCCTGAGGCGCCTCATGCACTTCCTAGGGAAGATGGTAGCAGCAATGGAGGCAGTTCCTTTTGCGCAGTTTCATCTGCGTCCACTTCAATGGGACATTCTCCGCAAATGGGACAGGAAGTCGACGTCCCTCGACAGGAACGTCTCCCTTTCACGGGCAGCCAAGGCTTCCCTTCAGTGGTGGCTTCTTCCCACTTCTCTGTCGAAGGGGAAATCCTTCCTGCCCCCATCCTGGGCTGTAGTCACGACGGACACGAGCCTGTCAGGGTGGGGAGCGGTCTTTCTCCACCACAGGGCTCAGGGTACTTGGACTCAGCCAGAGTCCTCCCTTCAGATCAATGTTCTGGAGATAAGGGCAGTGTATCTTGCCCTAAAAGGCGTTCCAGCCGTGGCTGGAAGGCAAGCAGATCCGAATTCAGTCGGACAACTCCACAGCGGTGGCATACATCAACCACCAAGGCGGAACACGCAGTCGGCAAGCCTTCCAGGAAGTCCGGCGGATTCTGCTGTGGGTGGAAGCCACAGCCTCCACCATATCCGCAGTTCACATCCCGGGCGTAGAAAACTGGGAAGCAGACTTTCTCAGTCGCCAGGGCATGGACGCAGGGGAATGGTCCCTTCACCCGGACGTGTTTCAGGAGATCTGTTGCCGCTGGGGGATGCCGGACGTCGACCTAATGGCGTCCCGGCACAACAACAAGGTCCCGACATTCATGGCACGGTCTCAAGATCACAGAGCTCTGGCGGCAGACGCCTTAGTTCAGGATTGGTCGCAGTTTCAACTCCCTTATGTGTTTCCTCCTCTGGCACTGTTGCCCAGAGTGTTACGCAAGATCAGGTCCGACTGCCGCCGCGCCATCCTCGTCGCTCCAGACTGGCCGAGGAGGTCGTGGTACCCGGATCTGTGGCATCTCACGGTGGGCCAACCGTGGGCACTACCAGACCGACCAGACTTGCTGTCTCAAGGGCCGTTTTTCCATCTGAATTCTGCGGCCCTCAACCTGACTGTGTGGCCATTGAGTCCTGGATCCTAGCGTCTTCAGGGTTATCTCAAGAGGTCATTGCCACTATGAGACAGGCTAGGAAACCAACGTCCGCCAAGATCTACCACAGGACGTGGAGGATATTCTTATCTTGGTGCTCTGATCAGGGTTTTTCTCCCTGGCCATTTGCCTTGCCCACTTTTCTTTCCTTCCTTCAATCTGGATTGGAAAAAGGTTTGTCGCTCGGCTCCCTTAAGGGACAAGTCTCAGCGCTCTCTGTGTTTTTTCAGAAGCGCCTAGCCAGACTTCCACAGGTACGCACGTTCCTGCAGGGGGTTTGTCACATAGTCCCTCCTTACAAGCGGCCGTTAGAACCCTGGGATCTGAACAGGGTGCTGATGGCTCTTCAGAAACCACCTTTCGAGCCAATGAAGGATATTTCTCTCTCACGCCTTTCGCAGAAAGTGGTCTTCCTAGTAGCAGTCACATCACTTCGGAGAGTGTCTGAGCTAGCAGCGCTGTCATGCACAGCCCCTTTCCTGGTGTTTCACCAGGACAAGGTGGTTCTGCGTCCGGTTCCGGAATTTCTCCCTAAGGTGGTATCCCCCTTTCATCTCAATCAGGATATCTCCTTACCCTCTTTTTGTCCTCATCCAGTTCACCAATGTGAAAGGGATTTGCACTTGTTAGATCTGGTGAGAGCACTCAGACTCTACATTTCTCGTACGGCGCCCCTGCGCCGTTCGGATGCACTCTTTGTCCTTGTCGCTGGCCAGCGTAAAGGTTCACAGGCTTCCAAATCAACCCTGGCTCGGTGGATCAAGGAACCAATTCTCGAAGCTTACCGATCTTCTGGGCTTCCGGTTCCCTCAGGGCTGAAGGCCCATTCTACCAGGGCCGTGGGTGCGTCCTGGGCTTTGCGGCACCAGGCTACGGCTCAGCAGGTGTGTCAGGCAGCTACCTGGTCGAGCCTGCACACTTTCACGAAACACTATCAGGTGCATACCTATGCTTCGGCAGATGCCAGCCTAGGTAGGCGAGTCCTTCAGGCGGCGGTTGCCCACCTGTAGGAAGGGGCCGTTTTACGGCTCTATTACGAGTTTTTACTTTACCCACCCAGGGACTGCTTTTGGACGTCCCAATTGTCTGGGTCTCCCAATGGAGCGACAAAGAAGAAGGGAATTTTGTTTACTTACCGTAAATTCCTTTTCTTCTAGCTCCAATTGGGAGACCCAGCACCCGCCCCTGTTCCCTTCGGGCTGTTGTTCTTTGTGTACACATGTTGTTCATGTTGAATGGTTTCAGTTCTCCGAAATTCCTTCGGATTGAATTTACTTTAAACCAATTTATAACTTTTCCTCCTTCTTGCTTTTGCACCAAAACTGAGGAGCCCGTGATGCACGGGGGGTGTATAGGCAGAAGGGGAGGGGCTTTACACTTTTAAGTGTAATACTTTGTGTGGCCTCCGGAGGCAGAAGCTATACACCCAATTGTCTGGGTCTCCCAATTGGAGCTAGAAGAAAGGGAATTTACGGTAAGTAAACAAAATTCCCTTCTTTTCACCCTAACACAGTGGGGGGGAATTTATCAAAACGAGTGCGAGACAAAAATGGAGTTGTACCTCCGTGTCAGATTCAGTATACATTTTTCAGGGGCCTTCTGGAACCTCAGTTTCAGCCTGACTTCCACACTTTTCTTTTTCACCAGTTCCAAATATCTGTTGATCTCCTGTGTCTTTTTGCGTTCCTTATGTTTATCTTGGTGGTTCAACGTTCTTGGTACTTCACGCCGCTGTCCTCCATGTCAGTTGTTTTTAAAACTCCTCCAGTGGCGGCGTCTGCACCAAAAAAGGTCTGAACGAGTGTTGCAGAATGCTCATTTCCGATCGTTTGCTTATGAAAACACTTGCTGTTGAGTGATCTCATTTTTACGCGGCTTAATCATAATGGTTGTCGGTGGCACATTTCCGCATGTAAAAGAGGGATTTAATGTCGACAGAATGCAAATTATGGCGGACAAAGAATCTCATTAATGATCCTTTGTCCCCATAACATTTGGATGATATAGAAGAGCCTTTGAACAACTGCAAATCAACCTATTATACTATTGATCTGTTCTTGCTGGGGCAGATAATTTGCTAGTGGTAATGAACCTTAGCGCTTGCCTTCTAATACCCAGCTGCCATCAGTCTCTGTGCATATTAGTTTTGACTTGCCTTACCCGCCTGCGTCTACTCCAGCAAGTTACTGATGATAAAATAGAATTGTTCATAATGAGAGGTGTAAAGGCCCCGTTACACGCAACGACATCGCTAACGAGATGTCGTTGGGGTCACGGAATTTCGTGACGCACATCCGGCTTTGTTAGTGACGTCGTTGCCTGTGACACGTACGAGCGACTGCTAACGATGCAAAATACTCGCCAAATCGTTGATTGTTGACACGTCGTCCATTTCCCAAATATCGTTGCTTGTTCTGGACGCAGGTTGTTCGTCGTTCCTGAGGCAACAGACATCACTACGTGTGACACCCCAGGAACAACGAACAACACCGTACCTGCGTCCTCCGGCAACGAGGTGGGCGTGACTTTCATGCGCCTGCTCTCCGCCCCTCCGCTTCTATTGGACGCCTGCCGTGTGACGTCGCTGTGATGCCGCACGAACCGCCCCCTTGGAAAAGAGGTTGTTCGCCGCCCACAGCGATGTCGTTAGGAAGGTAAGTAGTGTGACGGGTACTAGCGATGTAGTGCGCCACGGGCAGCAATTTGCCCGTGACGCGCAAACGACGGGGGCAGGTGCTTTCACGAGGGACATCGCTAGCAATGTCGCGGCGTGTAAAGCGCTCTTAAAACTTGGGAGTAAATTCATATTTTATGTCATATTGTCATTGATTTTTAGCCAATATAAAAAAAACCAAACTACTAGAATAGACTGCTACAACTTTGCCTCACTGTATTAAAAAGCATAGTGTATACCATAGAGGACATATACTCTGTTCAACAGAGGTCAGTAGCAGGCGTAGGCATGTAGAGGCTACATAGTGCCCAGATTCACAAGCCAATGAACGTGCCAATATGGAGGTAGTAGGTGGTCCACGGCCTCTAGTGTAAGTAAAGACCGGGTTGACACATCCATGACGTTCTTTCTGAGATGGCAATACCTGGGTTACTTGGACATGTGAGGCAGTTAGCTCCAATCAGGAGACCCACCGATCAGTCCAGAGATTTTGACCTGAGCATGGAGCATATCTCTGGCCCCCAACCCTTAGTAAGACTCTTAATAGAGGGCGGCACGGTGGCTCAGTGGTTAGCACTGCAGTCTTGCAGCAATGGGGTCCTGGGTTCAAATCCCACCAATGACAACATCTGCAAGGAGTCTGTATGTTCTCCCTGTGTTTGCGTGGGTTTCCTCCGGGTACTCCGGTTTCCTCCCACACTCCAAAAACATACTGATTGGTGCTCACAATCTAAATTCCCTATGGGGACAGTGTTCCTGATGTATGTAAAGCGCTGCGGAATATGCTAGCGCTATATAATGAAAAAATAAAAAATAGAGGACTAATGCTGGGTTTACAGGCCAAACACACTTCTATGCATACAGAACGATTGTTACGACGATTGTTCTGTAGACATAGAGCATCATCTATAACCGGCACTTTTACGATCTAATAAAAATGATGAGCTGCTAAGAAATTGTCGCACCTGACAAATGTGGGTTTCACTCGTTCCTCAGGTAATTGCTTGCCTGTTTACAGTCTCCAATTATCAGTTTGTCCAAAAAAGGGGTTGTTCCACAAACAAAGTTGATTTTAATCAATAGATCTTATAGTAATTTCCACAATTGGATGTGGTTATAAAATGTTCCTGTGTTGAGATAATCTTATATATGTGTCCCTGCTATGTACTGTGTAATGGCCGTGTCTGACCGTACAGGGACATGGTCTGATCATACCACAACTCCTAGGCCGAGGAGGAAGTAAGACATATACAAACTTGTAGCTCAGGATTGAAATAATTCTCTCTTTGAGGTAAAAAAATTTTTAAAAACAGCCAGTAGAATATTTTACCTCACAGAAAGAATCAGCTGTGATTCCGTGCAGTACAGTCTGTATACATAATTTCCTCCCCTGCCCAGGACATGTGGTATGATCAGACCATGTCCCTGTATGGTCAGACACGGCCATTACACAGTATATAGCAGGGACACGTATGTAAGATTATCTCAGCAGAGGAACAGTGTTTTTTTAATTATATCCAATTGTGGAAATTATTATTCCAATATCTATTGATTAAGATTAACTTTATGTTGTTGTTTTAGGAATAGCAAAAGTCACAATTAGCTGACTGGGATGCTACAGGCAGTGCCTCGAAGCAAGTGTGATAATTGCACACAGGAGCGAGCATGAAGAAAATCCGGTAGGGTCGGCTTTCTTTGTTACGCACACACTTTCCAGGATGTGGAGACCTGAAAGCACCACTAATCTGCTATATATCTTCCCAGTACATTCTGTGTTTGCATGGTCGCTCCGTTGGTTGGCAGCTTGCTTCTGCCATTCTAGCAGTATTGGACGTGGGTGATGTATCCTGACCTCTGTTTTGTGTGTGATGTATAAGGGCTCATCTCGCTAATTGGCTATTGGACGTTAAAGACCCTGCCGTCAGCAGGGTCTTTAACGTCCAATAGCCAATTAGTACAGTACCCCCATTTACGTACATGGAGACCTTTATATCATGTAGTTTTTGCATCTGAAGCAACGAGGCTTATAATCTCATCTTGGAAAGATGTCTCATTAATGAAGAGCTCTAATTAATAATAATTGTATTCATTTATATTGCACTATTAATTCCACAGCGCTTTACATACATCAGCAACACTGTCCCCATTGGGGCTCACAATCTAAATTCCCTATCAGTATGTCTTTGGAGTGTGGGAGGAAACCAGAGTACCCAGAGGAAACCCACGCAAACACGGGGAGAACATACAAACTCCTTGCAGATGTTGTCCTTGGTGGGAATTGAACCCAGGACCCCAGCGCTGCAAGGCTGCAGTGCTAACCACTGAGCCACCGTGCTGCCCAGTATGAGTCAAACCACTTGCCTCTTATGCAATTAGTAGTATTAGTGTATTTACTGTGCAAATTACTTTTTGGGGATTCTCCGTAATTTATGAATAACGTTTACTGATAAGACCCTGAATGTGCTATTAGACTGCAACATCAGTCCCATAGATTATCATGGGAGACATGACTATATGGACAGTGGGGTCTACACATCCATTAGCTCATTGGATGAGACATGTATGCTTAGTACATAAATTGCTTATATGATCTTTCTTAGGCCTGTGCCACACATCCGTGCTGCCGGCACGTGTTTGTCATTTTTTACACGTACCGGCGGCACGGAGACACTTTAACCAATGCTACCCTATGGTAGCAGGCACACACACGTAAAACCACACGGAACGTGTGTCCGTGTGCGTTTGTACGTGTGTGCGATTTTCAAAGCGCTGACATGTCAGTGTTTTCTCCGGCAGCACGGGTGTCACACGGCCCGCACCCGTACCACACGGGTGTAGTGTGGATGCGGTCCCGTGTGACACGCGCCGGAGTAAACACACATGTCAGGGAAAAAAATAAAAAACATTAACTCACCTTCTCCAGCCCTCCTGTCTCTGCCGCTGCTGCCTCTTGCTGCCGACCGCCGCTCATTAATCTCATAGAATATTCACTTCACTGCCTGGCAGCAGCAGCAGCGGGGAGACGGGAGGGCTGGAGACCGAGGATCAGCACCACGGACAGCAGCGCGGACAGCAGGGAGGACCAGGTGAGTATAATAATTACTGATTCTACGTGTGCTATCGCGGATAGCACACGTAGAACACACGTGTCACGCACGTACCAGAGACACGTACTTACCTGCACACAACACGCAGGGAAAATACGTGTCTCTCGGCACGTGCGTGAAATTCACGTGAGTGTGGCAGAGGCCTTAAGGAGAGTACGGCTCTACTGCTTCCCAAATTCTTGCTTGCTGTTCTGTTGCGTCCCTTGACGCCGCGGGGGCTGCTTCCCTTGACGCCGCGGGGGCTGCTTCCCTTGACGCCGCGGGGGCTGCGTCCCTTGACGCCGCGGGGGTTGCGTCCCTTGACGCCGCGGGGGTTGCTTCCCTTGACGCCGCGGGGGTTGCTTCCCTTGACGCCGCGGGGGTTGCTTCCCTTGACGCCGCGGGGGCTTGCTTCCCTTGACGCCGCGGGGCTGCTTCGCTGATGCCAATCATTGTGCTCTCCCTTTTGGCAAGTAATGGGAGTTTTGCCTTTTCAACATCTGAGAAACACAGAATCACTGAGGCTGGCCGGATCTACAGCACCAGACAGCGTTTGAAAGCTGTACAGCAAAGAATTTGCAAGTGCCCGCTTCTTGTCTAGGCAACCAGCTGCTTCCGATACTTCTGATAGACTGCAAAGATGGCTGGTAACGCTGCTTTCACACTACGTTTTTTTTAACATGCGTCATGAACGTTTTTTTTAACGCAAAAACGGATCCAGTGCAAATGTGTTTTTATTTCAATGCATTTGCAATGAACTCGCGTCAACATGCGTTTGCGTGCGTTATAGTGAGGATCCAGCGAGTTGCAGTTTTTTAACTTTTTTCAAAAACACTACTTGTAGCGTTTTTAAGCTGCGTCCAAATACTGCAAATTGCTGGATCCTGACTAAACCGCATGTGAACGCTGCATGCTGATAGACAGGATACTGCTTGCTCTACTGAGCATGCCCAGAAACCAGCCTCGGGTGATCAGTCCCTCTCTCCCCGCCTGAGAGCGGAGGACGCTTGTAACCAAGGTAAATATCGGGTAACCGCGGGCTTAGTTACCCGATGTTTATCTTGGTTACGTGTGCAGGGAGACGGCTCCTAGCAGCTGCAGACGCTCGTAACCAATGTAAATATTGGGTATCCAAGCAAGTTACCTGATGTTTACCTTGGTTACGAGCCTCCGCAGCTGCCGGCTCTGTCTATCACGTTCAGTTCCCCTCACGCCCGATCACATGACTCCAATGCCCGCCCATAAACTTAAAGTGACAGGATCCTGCAAAATAACACATGCGTTTGCATGTGTTTTTCTTTGCAAAAACAGGATCCGCTTTTGCAGCAAAAAAACGTAGTGTGAAAGCAGCGTAACTTACACAACGATCAGTAAAGTATAAAATCATAAAATCCCCCTCCCCACTTTGAGAACGGAAAAGATTTATAATAAGAGGTAAATTACGGAGTTGCTTGATTTTACAATCACTTTTGCAATTTTACCAATTTAAAGGGAACCTGTCATCAGAAATGTAGCTTTAAACCTAAATGTTTCCCCCTCTGCAGCTCGTGGGCTGCATTCTAGCAGGTTCCTGTACTTTTTGTGCCCAATTTGAAACCAAATTAAATACTTTATAAAGTTGTACCTTTTTCTGTGCAATTCTTGTAAATTATCCATGGGGGCGGGCTCTCTTGCGTCCGTTGCTGTCCCTCCTGCAGATTGACGCCATCCCCCATTGCTCCATTTCATATCCCAGGACACCGCCCACTGAGCCCGAGGTCCCGTGCACGCGAGGACCGCTGGTGACATGGTCGCAGGCACGAGATTATGGGCGGCGCTGTGATTGCTTCGTAAGTGCCCGCCCATAATCTCGTGACCGCGATCTCCCCTCTGCCTCCAGCATCCTGCGCAAGCGCTGGAAGATGACCTGACGTCACCTCCTTCCCATCCTGCCCTGCAGCAGGAAATAGATGGGAGGAGCGGAGCAGCACAGCACAGGTTACAAAAAAAAAAAAAAAAAACGTTTAGTGCTTTTCACTTTTCAGAAGACAATGTGTGTCTTTGTTTGATTTTACATGTTTTTTTTACTGTGTACGTCGCTCCGATCCTCTCCGCGTCTCCTCGTATCCTGTGGTGTCCTGCTCCGCTCCTCCCATCTATTTCAGGATGGGAAGGAGGTGACGTTGGGTCGTCTTCCAGCGCTTGCGCAGAACAGTGGAGGCAGAGAGGAGATCGCGGTCACGTGATTATGGGCGGGCACTTGCGATGCAATCACAGCGCCGCCCATAATCTGGTGCCTGCGACCACGTCACCAGCGGTACTTGCGTGCACGGGACCTCGGGCGCAGTGGGCGGCGACCTCAGATATGAAATGGAGCAATGGGGGACGGCGTCAATCTGCAGGAGGGACAGCAACGGACGCAAGAGAGCCCGCCCCCATGGATAATTTACAAGAATGGCAGGCAAAAAGGTACAACTTTATAAAGTGTTTAATTTGGTTTGAAAGGGGCCACAAAAAGTACAGGAACCTGCTAGAATGCAGCCCACGAGCTGCAGAGGGGGAAAAGTTTAGGTTTAAAGCTACATTTCTGATGACAGGTTCCCTTTAAGAAGTTAAAGGTAACCAGAATCACGGGCAGCACAATTACTGCCCTTTATGCTTTACTCTAAAAGGCATCGTCCTTAGCCAGCTTTTCAGTGGGTTTTTATTTGCTATGCCGCAGCTTTTCAGGGTAAAACATACCTGACAGCCATCATGCAGCCAATGTGTCATTCATGTTGCCCGTGGTTCAGGCAGTAGGGACCCATGACAGGTTCCCTTTAAGACAACCCTTTAAGGTGTACATGACCAATCGTGGGCACATTCATGTCACAGTATTATGGGAACTCTTGAGCAATTAGAATTTTACAAAAATAGAAAATAAAGCTTCGCTTTTATGTCCCCAGCACCGGTGCCATACATGTGCGTGAGCTTTGCTTAGTATTGCTGCTCATTTCCCAAAAAGTGAATAGGGTCTTGGATTACAGGATACATCACTTGGACAAAAGTGATTGTTTCCGGAGACAAGGAGCAGATCCTTTGTGTCAGGCGTCCATGTATCACAGCCTACTTATGGACTGTGATGCCTGTATTGGCCGCGGGCCTCCGGACCCAAACTTCACAGCTCTGTATATACCTATGAGGATGGCAAGTTGAAGTCAGGAGGCCCGTGGCCTGTCCGGCAATCCCGATCCGTGCTCGGCCCATGATACATGGACTTGAATTTGGCCTAATTTTGAACAATCCCCTTTTAGTCATTGCATATTATCACTGCATTTACACAGGGGAATGTGATGTAAAGTTTCTGGTCCACAGTGTGATCATTTCACATTAATATCAATGAAAGTGAGTAACATTCGTGCATAGAGGAGCGGTCAGCCCTCCTGACATGTGTGCTGATGGAAATACTTGTTTTACCCAGAAATTTTGGGGTTTTTATAAAGCTTTTTTTTTGTTTGTTTTTGCTCCTCTTATTTCTTATAAAACAAATTACTTAACGAAAGGATGTTACTGCTTCTCTAATAAAAGGGGTCAACACTGATTGGGCGGGGTTCTCTTCACAAAAGGACATTATCCAATCGATTACACCCAGTTTCATAAATTTCCAGGAGAATAAAAATGAATGGAACTGAGCTCTAAGATGAGATGCTCCAGAGTGGTAAGTAAGTACAAGTAGTGATGAGCGGGCACTACCATGCTCAGGAGTCTTAACTAGTGATGAGCGGGCACTACCATGCTCAGGAGTCGTAACTAGTGATGAGCGGGCACTACCATGCTCAGGAGTCGTAACTAGTGATGAGCGGGCACTACCATGCTCAGGAGTCGTAACTAGTGATGAGCGGGCACTACCATGCTCAGGAGTCGTAACTAGTGATGAGCGGGCACTACCATGCTCAGGAGTCCTAACTAGTGATGAGCGGGCACTACCATGCTCAGGAGTCGTAACTAGTGATGAGCGGGCACTACCATGCTCAGGAGTCGTAACTAGTGATGAGCGGGCACTACCATGCTCAGGAGTCCTAACTAGTGGTGAGCGGGCACTACCATGCTCAGGAGTCGTAACTAGTGATGAGCGGGCACTACCATGCTCAGGAGTCGTAACTAGTGATGAGCGGGCACTACCATACTCAGGCGTCGTAACTAGTGATGAGCGGCACAACCATGCTCAGGAGTCGTAACTAGTGATGAGCAGGCACTACCATGCTCAGGAGTCGTAACTAGTGATGAGCGGCACAACCATGCTCAGGAGTCGTAACTAGTGATGAGCGGGCACTACCATGCTCAGGAGTCGTAACTAGTGATGAGCGGGCACTACCATGCTCAGGAGTCGTAACTAGTGATGAGCGGGCACTACCATGCTCAGGAGTCGTAACTAGTGATGAGCGGGGACTACCATGCTCAGGAGTCATAACTAGTGATGAGCGGGGACTACCATGCTCGGGTGCTCAGTACTCGTAATTAGTGATGAGCGGGGACTACCATGCTCAGGAGCTCAGTACTAGTAACTAGTGATGAGTGGACACTACCATGCTTGGGTGCTCGGTACTCGTAACTAGTGATGAGCGAGCACTACCATGCTCAGGTGCTCGGTACTCGTAACTAGTGATGAGCGGGGACTACCATGCTCGGGTGCTCGGAACTCCATAACTAGTGATGAGTGAGCACTACCATGCTCAGGTGCTCAGTACTCGTAACTAGTGATGAGTGGACACTACCATGCTTGGGTGCTCGGTACTCGTAACTAGTGATGAGCGAGCACTACCATGCTCAGGTGCTCGGTACTCGTAACTAGTGATGAGCGGGCACTACCATGCTCGGGTGCTCAGTACTCGTAACTAGTGATGAGCGGGCACTACCATGCTCAACTGCTCTGTACTCGTAACTAGTGATGAGCGGGCTCTACCATGCTCGGGTGCTCGGTTACTCGTAACTAGTGATGAGCGGGCACTACCATTTTCGGGTGCTCAAAACTCCATAACTAGTGATGAGTGAGCACTACCATGCTCGGGTGCTTAGTACTCGTAATGAGCAGTTGAAAGCTCGGAAGGGCTTGAGTACAAAAGTATAATGGAAGTCAATGGGGGTACTCGAGCATTTTACCGCAAAATCTTCCAGAGAAATTCGGAGTCCCCCATTGACTTTGATTATACCCGGTACACGAGTAGGGCCCATCCGAACGTCCAACTGCTCGTTACGAGTACCGAACGTTGTAGCAAACATTAACCGTTACGAGCACCTGAGCATTGTAGTGCACACTCATCACTAACCGTTACGAGCACCCGAGCAAGGTAGTGCCCACTCATCACAAACTGTTACGAGCACCCGAGCATTGTAGTGCACACTCATCACAAACTGTTACGAGCACCTGAGCATGGTAGTGCCCACTTATCACTAACCGTTACGAGCACCCGAGCATGGTAGTGCCCACTCATCACTAAATACAATAACTTAACCATGTCAGGAGAGCTGATAATCGAAACATCCGATTAGTGTTGTCAGCATTTTTACAGTGCAGTTCGTACTTTGTATCTGTCCACAAGTTAATGATAGCAATTCACACCTTAACCGCCGATAGCTGACACCAGATAACAATAACCCGCTTTCCACTGCATTGCAATTGATTACCTATCCAAGATACTTGTATTTCTAGGAAGTCATCATAAGGCTATGTGCGCACACTGCGTCTTTTTGACGCTGCGTTTTTGGCCGCTAAAAACGCACAAACGCACCTGCGTCGAAAAACGCATCAAAAAACGCATGCGTTTTTGCCGCGATTTGGTGCGTTTTTGGCTACGTTTTGATCTCTGCGTTTTGCTGCGTTTTTCAAATGCATTGCATGGGCGGAAAACGCAGGAAAGAACTGACATGTCCATTTTTTTAAACTCAAAAACGCAGGTAAAAAAAACAGATGTGTGCGGACAGCAAAAATGAAAACTCAGACTTTGCTGGGGAAGCAAAGTCCTGCAGTTTTGAGGCCAAAAACGCACCCGAAAAACGCGCAAAAACGCCGCGAAAAACGCACTGTGCGCACATAGCCTTAAACTGATTGTTGCAAACACAGATTTCCAGGGGGTCTTAAGAGACATTCTTTCCTTATTAGCCCTGGTAGAGAAGTGCTAGATAACTCATCCGAATTTGTGGCGTTCAGTTACCTATATGTTGCTCATTGTGTGATAAAACTTAAATTCTCTTGGGCTTATTTTGAAGCCTGTGATAGAGGATACCAGTGTTTAAACCATAGATATGATTTATGTGCCTTGGTGCCAATGTTTCATTCATCTGCTGATGACCTTAAAAGGGAATCTGTCAGCAGGTTTTTGCTATGTAATCTGAGAGCAGCATGATGTAGGGGCTGAGAGCCTAAATCCAGCTAGGATGTGTTTTGCTGTTTCAATAAAATTAGTGTTTTATCAGCAAATTATCATTCCAGGACTAAATATCTTGTTCCTCTTAGTCAAATGCTCTGTGTAATCATGATCTCACCACTGATTAGCAACTTTTTGTCTATGCACAGCGTACACAGAAAGCTGTCCATCAGTGATGGGGCGGAGTTTTATAGGGCTCAGTATTCAGAGATCTGCAGCCAAAGAAACTGATTCTAGCTCAACTGGAATCAGGGTCTCTGTCCCTACATTATTCTGCTCTCAGATTACTTATCAAAAACCTGCTGCCAGATTGCATTTAGGTATAATTTATCTTTTTATGTTTTGTAATGATGAGGATTCTGCATGTTGAGTGTACGATTATATTCAGACCTACCTTACTCTGTATTTCTATCTTTTGTCATGTCATGCAGAGACATTAAGGCACGTTCACACTTAGCGTTTTTGGTGCGGGGATTTTTTTTATGCGCTTTCTTTTTTTCACGTGCAGAAAAAAAGCGTCATTTGACAGTGACCGCAAAATAAATGAGATTTGTATAATATCATTCACCTGATGTGTTTTTCTTTTTTTTACATAACTACTTTCAATATTTTTGGTGCAGTTTTTTCCCATTAGGATCAAAATGGTTTTAAACCGCACAGTATTGACCATTCTGCTATTCGAAAATGGTTTTTTTTCGTCTCTTTACTAAATAAAAAATGAAAATCTTATCCCGACTGTATCTGTGTACATCAATAAAAATAACTGTTTTTTTGTGATTTAGTGCACAAGACAAGGGCGTACACACTGTGTATTAAACTAATTTATTTTCTTATATTTATTTGCATTTCTAAAGTCGTAAAAATTGATCCTGGGGAAGAGAGAAGGTTGTTGCTCTTTCTTCCTCATGTGAATCTGGACTAAGAAAATTATAACCAAAAACTTCTAAAATTGCCAATTTTTATTATTATCAAGTTTAAAAGGGAAAGAAGTCCCAACATCAATATTAACAATAAACATCAATTTCAACAATACAAATATCAATCAAAAAAACGTACAGGGGAGGGGGGGCCTGACCCTCAATAGACCCTAAAACTCGCCCCTTCCTTGCCGCGGAGGTCGGCACCCTAGAGGCCTGCGCAGTTGGCGCCCCCGCTCAACGAAGACTATCCCTCCGGGCCCTAAATGACCCTAGCAGATGAGGTGATAGTACTAAAGGAATAATTTCCAATATAATGAACCAACAATAATCTCTCAATTATGCAAAAAAATGGAAACACTGTCACCAGTATAATTAGACTAGAGACAGTGATAGGGTACAGTGACCCAGGAAATAACCATTCAGAGATGAACTAATGGTTCAAAAACAACCGCCCGACGCGTTTCCCCTCATCCATATGAGGTTCTTCAGGGGTGGAAAAAATAGTCAGTTCAAAATTAGCTCAATAGAAAATCAGATGTTGGTAGTCCTGAGTCCCACTGAGAGCAAATTAACCCCAAAGTATATACAGTCCCAGAAAGCATAAGATAAAGCCAGATGATTCACACCCAACAGGTTAAATAATCAAAAGGGGTGTTCAAATTGCATAGATAATGCTGGGACAAGGGGTAAACAGCAAATTATTCAAATATACAGTATTGACTACTTAGCTTAAGCCTCAGTGTAAGACAGATAAGGACAGTTTCCACTGGACTCCCTAGATAATGAGCGGGTCCATTATCCCCGTATCAGCAGCAGATACACTCCTCAATTTGCCATCCTCCGGTTTGGACGCAGTCAAAGTGCCATGGTGCAAATTCAAATCCTTCCCCATTTGAATTTGCACCATGGCACTTTGACTGCGTCCAAACCGGAGGATGGCAAATTGAGGAGTGTATCTGCTGCTGATACGGGGATAATGGACCCGCTCATTATCTAGGGAGTCCAGTGGAAACTGTCCTTATCTGTCTTACACTGAGGCTTAAGCTAAGTAGTCAATACTGTATATTTGAATAATTTGCTGTTTACCCCTTGTCCCAGCATTATCTATGCAATTTGAACACCCCTTTTGATTATTTAACCTGTTGGGTGTGAATCATCTGGCTTTATCTTATGCTTTCTGGGACTGTATATACTTTGGGGTTAATTTGCTCTCAGTGGGACTCAGGACTACCAACATCTGATTTTCTATTGAGCTAATTTTGAACTGACTATTTTTTCCACCCCTGAAGAACCTCATATGGATGAGGGGAAACGCGTCGGGCGGTTGTTTTTGAACCATTAGTTCATCTCTGAATGGTTATTTCCTGGGTCACTGTACCCTATCACTGTCTCTAGTCTAATTATACTGGTGACAGTGTTTCCATTTTTTTGCATAATTGAGAGATTATTGTTGGTTCATTATATTGGAAATTATTCCTTTAGTACTATCACCTCATCTGCTAGGGTCATTTAGGGCCCGGAGGGATAGTCTTCGTTGAGCGGGGGCGCCAACTGCGCAGGCCTCTAGGGTGCCGACCTCCGCGGCAAGGAAGGGGCGAGTTTTAGGGTCTATTGAGGGTCAGGCCCCCCCTCCCCTGTACGTTTTTTTGATTGATATTTGTATTGTTGAAATTGATGTTTATTGTTAATATTGATGTTGGGACTTCTTTCCCTTTTAAACTTGATAATAATAAAAATTGGCAATTTTAGAAGTTTTTGGTTATAATTTTCTCACGTTGTACTTCTAAACTATCTTCCGTGAATCTGGACTAATAGTCTGTTGACATCGGCAGACATTTAGGTAGTTTTTTTATACATATAATAATATTCAAAAAACTGAGCTATAACAGAAAAACCAGTAAACATGCAACATTACAAGCATGTAAATGGCAGCCTCTAGACAAGAAAAAAAACAAAGAAATTGTATGAAAGATACCCTGAATCATAATGAATAAAATGCAAGTGCTTAATAACAGGGTACTTGGCATATACATTTTTGCAAAAAGGTAAGAACCCTTGACGAGGTGGGACGGCTTCTTACCTTTTTGCAAAAATGTATATGCCAAGAAGCCTTGACGAGGTGGGACGGCTTCTTACCTTTTTGCAAAAATGTATATACTAAGTACCCTGTTATTAAGCACTTGCATTTTATTCATTATTATTCAGGGTATTTTTCATACAATTTTTCTTTGTTTTTTTTCATATAATCACTTATGTAGCGCCATTAATTCCACAGCGCTTTACATTGGCAACACTGTCCCCATTGGGGATCACAATCTAAATTCCCTATCTGTCTGTCTTTGGAGTGTGGGAGGAAACCGGAGTACCCGGAGGAAACCCACGCAAACACGAGAACATACAAACTCCTTGCAGATGTTGTCCTTGGTGGATTTGAACGCAGGGCCCTAGCGCTAACCACTGAGCCACCGTGCCACCCACATACATGCTGCATTAGTGGGGATTTCAGAATCTTCATGCAAAAATGCATGTTAATTTTCAATGCAGACATAGAATGTGCACCCAGTGGGGAAAAAAGAAGTCTCAAGGCCTTAACTGGATCAATGTTGCTCAGACTCACCCAAAGACCGGATCAGCCAACCGTCCCATGACTGTGAATGCTTGAGGCAAGGATCGTGCAGTCTGGATTTCAATATTTCTTTGTAGCGTAAGGGCAGTGGAGTTCATTGTTCAGGTTTCCAGAGCAATAGTACTGACTGAGTCATCTTAGGGGCGCGGGGAATTCCTTATTTTCAGGAAGAGTTTGGAATTGTTGGTAAAAAGCAAAAAGTAGCTTAGTGGGAACGAACAGGCGTTTAGTGGGTAACTATCTTCCTGTTGTGTCTGGCGCCGTTCTTCGCTGGCACAGACGGCCTTCCATCTATTCAGATGCTTCTGGTGACGTCATGTTGAATGAGCGGCACCTTCTTTTCCCGCTCTGCTCTGTTGTCATGGTATGACTGCTGGTGTCATGCTGATTGACAGCCCACTCCCGCTATCAAACTGGGGGAGGCAGCGGTCAATCCGCATGATGCCGGACGTCACGCCTGGATAGATGAACCCAGAAGAAAAAAAGCTGCTCTATTGACAAGGAGCACCTGAATCACCAGCAGGAGGGGAGAATGACCGCTCTGTGTCGGTGCATGGTACAATAGGCAGGTAGTTGCCTCTGTTAGCAACTATCTTCCTGTTCGTTTTTTTGATACATGGTGGAAAAAAAAAAAAAGTCCCAGACCACTCCTTTAAAGAGGACCAACCACCAGGCTTTCCTATATAAACTAAAGCTAGTGCTATACTCCCACTATCATGCTGATTCTATACATACCGTTAGTTGTGAGATCGGATGTATACTTTCTGAAATACAGGCAAGTAAAGTTTGTGAAATTCACTGTTACTTGATTGATAGCAGCTACAGAATATCTAATAGGTGGGTCGGGGTTTACTAATTATTCCCACCCCTGTCTCTCAGCCTGTCCTTCCTCCTTCCTTCCTCCCCTTGTAATAACAGAGACAGGGGAAGGAAGGACAGGCAGCAGACAGGGGCAGGAATAACTAGCAAAACCCAACCCACCTATTAGATATTCTGCAGCACCTATCAATCAAAACAGAAAATGTCACAAACTTTACTTTCCTATATTTCAGAAACTATACATCTGATCTCGCAACTAAAGGTATGTATAGAATCCGCATGATAGCACCAATATAGCCTTGGCTTTAGTGGTTTAGGAAAATCCTGGTGGTTGGTCCTCTTTAATACCAGAGACAAATTGTTAATGGGAACACTTTGAGTGTACAGCAGCTGCAGGCTTATATTGTGCAGTGACTGTATACACTGTGTGCAGAATTATAAGGCAAATGAGTATTTTGATCACATGATACTTTTTATACATGTTGTCCTACTCCAAGCTGTATAGGCTACTAATTAAGTAAATCAGGTGATGTGCATCTCTGTAATGAGGGGTGTGGTATAATGACATCAATACCCTACATAAGGTGTGCTTAATTATTAGGCAACTTCCTTTACTTTGGCAAAATGGGTCAGAAGAGAGATTTGACGGGCTCTGAAAAGTCCAAAATTGTGAGATGTCTTGCAGAGGGATGCAGCAGTCTTGAAATTGCCAAACTTTTGAAGCGTGATCACCGAACAATCAAGAGTTTCATGGCAAATAGCCAACAGGGTCGCAAGAAGCATGTTGGGCAAAAAAGGCGCAAAATAACTGCCCATGAATTGAGGAAAATCAAGCGTGAAGCTGCCAAGATGCCATTTGCCACCAGTTTGGCCATATTTCAGAGCTGCAACGTTACTGCAGTATCAAAAAGCACGAGGTGTGCCATACTCAGGGACATGGCCAAGGTAAGGAAGGCTGAAAAACAACCACCTTTGAACAAGAAACAAAATAAAACGTCAAGACTGGGCCAAGAACTATCTTAAGACTGATTTTTCAAAGGTTTTATGGACTGATGAAATGAGAGTGACTCTTGATGGGCCAGATGGATGGGCAAGAGGCTGGATCAGTAAAGGGCAGGGAGCTCCACTCCGACTCAGACGCCAGCAAGGTGGAGGTGGGGTACTGGTATGGGCTGGCATCATCAAGGATGAACTTGTGGGACCTTTTCGGGTTGAGGGTGGAGTGAAGCTCAACTCCCAGACCTACTGCCAGTTTCTGGAAGACAACTTCTTCAAGCAGTGGTACAGGAAGAAGTCGGTATCATTCAAGAAAAACATGATTTTTATGCAGGACAATGCTCCATCACATGCATCCAACTCCACAGCATGGCTGGGCAGTAAAGGTCTAAAAGATGCAAAAATAATGACATGACCCCCTTGTTCACCTGATCTAAAGCCCATAGAGAACCTGTAGTCCCTCATAAAATGTGAGATCTACATGGAGGGGAAAACAGTCCACCTCTCGGAACAGTGTCTGGAGGCTGTGGTAGCTGCTGCACGCAATGTTGATCATAAACAGATCAAGCAACTGACAGAATCTATGGATGGTAGGCTGTTGAGTGTCATCATAAAGAAAGGTGGCTATATTGGTCACTATTTTTTGGGGGGTTTTGTTTTTGCATGTCAGAAATGTTTTTCTAAATTTTGTGCAGTTGTATTGGTTTACCTGGGGAAAATAAACAAGTGAGATGGGAATATATTTGGTTTTTATTAAGTTGCCGAATAATTCTGCACAGTAATAGTTACCTGCACAAACAGATATCCTCCTAAGATAGCCAAATCTAAAAAATAACCACTCCAACTTCCAAAAATATTAAGCTCTGATATTTGAGTCTTTTGGGTTGATTGAGAACATAGTTGTTGATCAATAATAAAAAAATCCTCTAAAATACAACTTGCCTAATAATTCTGCACACGGTGTAGAGCAGACTGTGCTGTATTCTCTGTTAGACCTTTTTGCTACTGTTCTGTGTGACCTCTGGGTTGTTTCTTTTGTTTAGTTTTTTCCTATTAGGCTGTTTTCACACCTCCGGTTTTTGCTATGCGGCACAATCCGGCACTTTGCAGGAAAACCGCAACCGTTTTTTTTTTGCTGCCGGTTGCGTTTTTCCTGTATAGACTTTAATTAGTGCCGCATGGCCTTGCGTTTGGTCCGGTTTTTGCCGCATGCGGCAGATTTAGCCGATGCGGCGGCCGGATGGAACGTTGCCTGGCACGTTTTTTTGTGCGGCAAAAAAACAACGCATCGCGCCGCATCCGGCACTTTTCTCAATGCATCCCTATGGATGCTGCAAGCGGCAAAAACCGGACGGGCCGCATGTAAAAAACGTATGCAAAGGATGCGGTGGTTTCACCGCATCCGTTGCATAGGTTTCACAGCCGGATTGAGCCGCACGGCTCAAACCGGATGTGTGAAAGCAGCCTTAGGCCAGTTTCACACATCCTTCTATTTGCCGGTTTCGCGGATCCGGCATGCTCCCGTACAGTGAATACAGTACAATGACAGCGCAACAAGCGCCGGTCACGTGCTGTCATGTGACCGACGCATGTGACCCGGAAGTTACAGCGCTGTCAATGTACTGTATTCACTGTACGGGAGCGTGCCGGATCTGCGAAACCGGCAAAAAGAAGGATGTGTGAAACTGGCCTTACTCTCCATGTCGATGATATTTGTATGTACTAAGTAAAAACTGCTCATTCTTCCACAATGTCTGAGCTGGTGATGACTCATTAGACACAAGAACACTGCTAAAATGCAAGAGCTGCACCAGCGAAAGGAAGCTGGTATGGACTTCTGGATTTACAATGCTACTCAATTGAGGAAATAACTGCAGATGTTTTTGTAACACCATTGACTGCAGCGAGACGCCTTAAAATTAAAAGGCAACAACTGAGCTGTCCTGCATGGAAATCGTGTGATAGTTAATGATAAAGTGGATAAACATTTATATGCTCTAAGTAAAGGAATAGGTGAGACATTGCACACACTGGCACAATTACTGCTCCCACACGTGGTACAGACATCTTGGCCACAGACTTCCAGAAAATATTCAAGAAACTTTAAAAACAGAACCTGACAAATGATCTTATTGTGTCCACTGTCCTAATACTGCACGATGTGAACGCTTCAATTAAATCTAAAGCTACATGTGCACCACTTCCTAATGAGAATCATCAGAGCAGAGATTCCTGATGTCTTCACTTAACACAGATTGCCATTTGTGATCCAAAATGAAATTGCTTACACCCGAAGTCAACAGGTGTATATAGACTTTTTCTAGATGATGATTCAAGGATTAGTCAATATTGCCACTTAACTTAAAAAAAGAGTGAAGTTTTGAATAAATTAGACTATGGAACACGAGACCTACAAGTAGCAAGTTTCAGAGGTAGCCTCTCCTACTTTGAAATTGAAAAGGAGTACATTACATAAGACTCTAAACCAACATGCGATAGAACTTAAAAATACAGTCCTATCACACACAAGAGCTAAATGGGGAAGCTGACGGCAGAAACCTCACTGAAAAGATCAGACGTAATGGATTACCTGAAAAATATTCAGTGAAGCCCCCATGACTGCAACTTATTTACGAACAAGGATAGAAGAATGAGGCACTCGCCACTTTGCATTAAAATTGCTTTATTGCTCTTCAATAAATCACCGGGAATGTGAGACAAATTGGCTAACAGCCGTTTCGCCTACAATAATGCTTCCTCTGAGGCTCATAGGAATATCTCTACCCTTAAAAGGTGAAGCAAATGGATAAAAGTTGCAGAGGAAGAAATTAAATTTATGCATGATTCCCACAAATATCTTTTTTTTCTGAAGGATATTCAAGAATAAGGATTTCTGAACTCACAATACTTCTCAACTGAAGATGCGACTGTGGATATCTTTGAAAAACAATTGGCAACAGAGAGATGTTCCAGACTGAATTAAAGGGGTTCTCCAAAAACATACTAAAATGGCCCTCATCGCATTCATATGGCAGTCCATCCTAGTCAGCACCCAGTCTTAACAAAAGATACATTCTTAAAGCCTGTAGCCTGTCTTTGTCAAGACGGGCTACAGTCTGAAAAAATAGAGCTCCCAAGACCTGTGTCTCAACTGACAGAGGAGTTGAATCATAAAATACACATATTTTCTTTAGCTCAGAAAGGCTGTGCTATCAGATGTAAGTCTCAGCTGACTGAGCACACAGGATTTTTTCTCCACTTTCAGTCCTACATGGGTACACTGACAGAAGAGAAGATTTATTTCTTCTCTATCACAGCCATTCTCTGGAAGCTCCAGTAAGTTTGCTTACAATTCAGATTCTCTGTCAGTTGAGACACTGGTCTCGGGAGCAGTGTTTTTTCAGACTTCAGTCTGTCCTGACGGGACTAGGACAGGCTGCTGTTTGGAATACGGGATGTGGCAATTTTATTATATACATTGAAAGCTCTTTTAAGAAGTGGAGCCTAATGAAAAAGCTTTAGCTGACAGAGTATACAATTGCTGCAGACTTCTATTGAGGAGGGACCGTGTGGATTGACAGCAGATGGTGCTGTGTTCTTAGAGTTTATTAATACTGTATTTTCTACTCTCTCTGGTGTGTATTGTGTCTAATTTCTTTCTGTTATTCTCCAGGCTGCTGTGTCATACGTAAAGATGTTCATTCTCCCACAGAATGCTCAGAGTTCTGCTGAAATCTACAGCAAAGATACATATAAAGATTCTCATTGTTTCTAGCACAGTATCCTAATCAATAGTACAGAACACAGTGCCGATTTGATGATCAGCTTTTGTATTCCAATGTCTCCTTCATGCCAATAAAACGGCCACAGTTTTTCTAAATTAGATTCTAATTGACCCCTAAAGAACTAACTGTTTACAGCTTAAGGGATCAGAGAGAGATTAGTGTACCTTTTAAAAGCCTGGATCAAAGAGCGGGTCTGTCCTGCAGAACAGGATGTTCCCAGCAGCGTGAATATCCTAAGTATGCCCATGAAAGACCATAACAATGGACTGTTTGGGAAATGTCTACCGTAGCAATTGCCTAGGGACACCTTTGCACTGAATTCCCTGGATTTGGAATAGTTCTGGACTATGTTTATACTATTCAGTAAAAGTCTGATAATTTTTGATGTTGAGGCCACTAAGAGCCATTTTATTAGGCCATGGCTAGTTGTCTCGATATCATTTCTAACATATGTTTGCCTGTGGTCTAGCAGGACTGTCCCTTTCAGATGTATGTGATGTTCTAAATTATTTTCAGAATGGCTGAAACTGCCCTAATATGCTATCCCTTATAACAGGTTCCCAATCTTTCAAACCTTGAGCGCCACATTCTGCTCAGAGGGTTGCAAGCCACATTCTGCTCTGAGGGTTACGAGCCAAATACAGCTCTGAGAGAGTCGTGATCTACATTCAGTTCTGAGAGAGGGTCGTGAGCCACATTCAGCTCTGAGAGAGGGTCGTGAGCCACATTCAGCTCTGAGAGAGGGTCGTGAGCCACATTCAGCTCAGAGAGGGTCATGAGCCACATTCAGCTCAGAGAGGGTCGCGAGCCACATTCAGCTCTGATAGAGGGTCGCGAGCCACATTCAGCTCTGAGAAAGGGTCGGGAGCCACATTCGGCTCTGAGAGAGGGTCGCGAGACACATTCAGCTCTGAGAGAGGGTCGCGAGCCACATTCAGCTCTGAGAGAGGGTCGTGAGCCACATTCAGCTCTGAGAGAGGGTCGCGAGCCACATTCAGCTCCGAGAGAGGGTCGCGAACCACATTCGGCTCTGAGAAAGGGTCGTGAGCCACATTCGGCTCTGAGAATGGGTTGTGACCCACATTCTGCTCTGAGAGAGGGTTACGAGCCATATACAGCTCTGAGAGAGGGTCGGGAGCCACATTCAGCTCTGAGAAAGGGTTGTGAGCCACATTCAACTCAGAGAGGATCAAGAGCCACATCCAGCTTCTGCCCCCTTCAGTAGTGACACCCAGAGCTCCCATTAACGGTATAATGACAGCCAAACGTTTTCCACAGAAATCACACCTCGTCAGTATACCAAGATCCAGGGGTTCCTACCTTACTTCTAGTCAGATATGCTCTTCTATGTGGGGCTTCACAAGAGTCACAATCTGGAGACCTGCTCTTCATAGCTGTTTGCTTGATTTGGTGCTAATGCACCAAGCTGGCATACAGTAGTAAGCTACACATCTTGGGCCCTTGAGCCACATGTGGCTCCTGTGCCACAGATTTCGGATCCAAGCCTTCTAAGAAGTCTTACTTTAAGATGTAATTACAAATAAGTTCAAAGACTGCAAGTAGTAATTTTTCTGTCATTTACTTCAAGCCAAAGAAACCGTGATGGGGATGGAACAATGGCCAATACCCTCGTTCTGTCCCCATACAGTATCATGTTTTCGGCAGCACATACTCTCCTTCCACTGGCCATTGTGCTGCCGATGACTATGATTTTTATGCTTGCATAAAAATATCCATATATATCCATTTTTTATTGGGTGGTTGCTGTGTAGACAGGTATATTCCTATGAACACTCGGTCACCAATTATTTGCCCGTCTAAATAAGGCATTAAGTTAAAGTGACTCTTCCTTGTTGCCTATTAACAGCTATCAATACGTCAGTATTACTGATCCACGGACTAGACAAAGGGAATCTGTCATCAGGTTTTTGATATGTATGCTGCAAGGGTTGATACGGAGAATTCAGGGATGCCTGTGTTGTCAAGGTGTTTATTTGCTATGTTGGTTTATTCAGCAGTACTTCTCATTGCTAATTGCGCACGGCAGTTCGGCACACCCCCTCCTCTGATTGACACTTCACTGTCAATGCACAATCTCCACAGAGAGCTTGGTGTGGGCAGGACAGCTCTCTCCGCTCTGCTACATGACTAAACCTAAACATTCTGATTGTGTCAGAACGGCTGCAGCCGGAAATCTAAGTGATACACCGTTGAATTCAGGATCTCTTTGCCTACGTCATGCTGCTCTCAGATGAGGTAGCAAAACCTGCTGCTCTCAAAAGAATGAACATCTGCATTTCTACTAAAAATATATATATATACACACACCATATATATATATTTGCTATTCATATTTTCAAAGACGCCATGTGACATGTCCATTCTTGTGACGCTCTCTACTTTACAATACAGGTCAATGCAGAAGCTCAAAAAGTGCCTGGATGTGTTTTGGAGCGTTTTCCCCATAATTTTTGCTTTAAAAAATGATTCACGGTTCCTACAATTCAATTCAAGGGAGTGAAAAAAAAACCAACATTCGAAAAACGTCATAAAAATTAAGGGGAAATGCTCTAAAAAAAAATAAAGGCAGCCACAATCATCAAAACACACTCATCAAATGATCATCACAGTCTCCTTAGTGACTTCATAGAAGAAGTGTACCCGATGTGTGAGCCTAAGTCTTCGGTGTATATGCTCATGCGGTACATATCTGACAGTAGGCCACAGTCCATATGGGTGCTGTGCCATCCATCCACCATAGGAACCTTTTACCGAAAAGTAACTCTTCCACAAGGCATACACTTTTTGTAGATGGATAAAATGCCACTATTTTGGCTTTGGTCTTGTGTATGCGGGCTTATGGGGGTGATGAAGCCTACAGCAGTGTATGTGATTGGCTAAGTAAATGAACGCAGGGGCCATCTGGGCTTCCCACTGTTTTGCTGAAGAAAACTAAACTGTGTGTGACTCCAGCCTTGAGGGGTATTTTTACGTCAAGGTTATATTGTGATTTTTGCAAATACGGTTTGGCTGGAACTAGTCTAGATATTTTGTTCCGCGATCTATAGGATATGTGTTGTATTTAGGATCCAAAATGCACAGAAAAATATATAGTAACTTGAGAAAAGTAATTTTCTGCTGGATGTTCAAAGGTTGGCCTTTCTATCTATAGATATATATATTGTCACGGGATGGCAGGAGATAACAGGGGACTGGGGCTAGCAAACTGGCCTTCAGGCTAGGGGGCCCTAACTGTCCCTGATCCCAGAAATACATATGATGGTGATGATGTCTGGGCCACCTTCCTACCCCTGCTCCTGACAAATCCTGATCTAGTAAAACCCTCCCTCCATACCCCTGGGAGGCAGGGGCGGGACAGGAGTATGTAAACACCAACAGTGATAGACAAACAGGATAAACCAAAACTCTATCATACAGAGCAATCAGACAACAAGTGATAAAAAGGAAAACTAAAGCAGGGAGGAAATAACCAGATGGTAGGAGCAATCCCACCACACACCAAGCAACATGCAGTAAATCCCCAGAATGGAAAACAGCAACACACGGTCCGGTGTAGCAGAAAGCTAGAGTTGGCACAGGAAGACAAATTCCTCCATCTTAAAAAGGTAGTCAGTACCTGTAATAGGTCTCCCGCAACATGTGATAAAAAAAATCTAGCCTATGGCCCATCTATCTGGCCCATCAAGAGTCACTCTCATTTCGTCAGTCCATAAAACCTTTGAAAAAACAGTCTTAAGATATTTCTTGGCCCAGTTTTGACATTTTATCTTACGTTTCTTGTTCAAAGGTGGTCGTTTTTCAGCCTTCCTTATCTTAGCCATGTCCCTGAGTATGGCACACCTTATGCTTTTTGATACTCCAGTAATGTTCCAGCTCTGAAATATGGCCAAACTGGTGGCAAATGGCATCTTGGCAGCTTCACGCTTGATTTTCCTCAATTCATGGGCAGTTAATTTGCGCCTTTTTTGCCCAACACGCTTCTTGCGACCCTGTTGGCTATTTGCCATGAAACGCTTGATTGTTTGGTGATCACGCTTCAAAAGTTTGGCAATTTCAAGACTGCTGCATCCCTCTGCAAGACACCTCACAATTTTGGACTTTTCAGAGCCCGTCATATCTCTCTTCTGACCCCTTTTGCCAAAGGAAAGGAAGTTGCCTAATAATTAAGCACACCTTTATATAGGGTGTTGATGTCATTACACCACACCCCTCCTCATTACAGAGATGCACATCACCTAATTTACTTAATTGGTTGTTGGCTCTCAAGCCTATACAGCTTGGAGTAGGACAACATGTATAAAAAGTATCATGTGATCAAAATACTCATTTGGCTAATAAGTCTGCACACAGTGTAATGCGAAATGCATTGATTAGAACAGCTTCATTTACAGCAATGTAGGCGGATCGTGGATACATGGACGCTACCTAGAGGCATATGCAGTGAGCTGTATGATCTGAAGTGAAGGACCGGTTAGTTGCCGCCCTCACGTGTAGGTGACATGTGTCTATTGTACGGGAGCAAAGGTTTCTCCATTCCTTGCAGGTACGCTGACTGTTTAACCTCTTAACAAACTTAGTGACCTGCTCGTCACCATGAGCCAAATAATCTGTTTTAGGTATGTGCGTCAGATTAAATCATCAGAGAGTGGGTCCCCTTTTTAGGAAGCCCCTCTATTTGTCCAAACGCCTCTGACTTTGACTTGGTGTACCATTTACTTCAAGGGGAGCCATGGGAATGCCAACTACTAAACCAAAATTAATGGTTCCGATTCCTCGGGAAAGGTAGTGGTCATAGCAAGGTTGATTTTGGCCAATCGAGGTAACATGATTATCATTAATTGAAAATGTAACAAGTGTTCCTAATGCTAACTGCCCTATGTATACGGTACATATATAAAAAGTTTATTTGTGCTTGTGTGTAGTCCTCACCTTTTCTGCTAGGGTAAGTGCATTCATTGCTTACTGTACATTAGTATTAGTAATAACGAAAGAATAAAGAAATAAAATAATAATAATGCTTAACCGCGAGGAATGTAGTTAAACCTGCATTCACATGTTGCAACCACAATCACAGTAAAACTGCATCGACTATTGCAAAGCATGGCAAAAAAATGAACCACAGCCACAAAATGTGGACAGAACCTGAAGGGGTTTACTTGGAATTTATACAGATGACCAATCCACAGGCCCTTAGTATCAGATTGGTAGAGGTCGGACTGCCATTGACCCCACCGATCAGCCAATTGAAGGGGCTGGAGCATCCCGACACGTGTCACGGCCTATTCATTCTTCACATTGCACAGTGCCATGCATTTTGTAGATGAATGAAAAAACTCCAGATCATAGACTTGGGTGAAGTAAAAACTTACATCTTTATTTGTGCAGGTTTAAAAATCCACATCGCAGGTGGTATCCACAGGATCAGGATAGTATTAGATTATATCATCCAACGCGTTTCGACATGAGACGTTGCCGTATGATCTTATTCATGGATGATCTTATCGTCCATGAATAAGATCATACGGCAACGTCTCATGTTGAAATGCGTTGGATGATATAATCAATTTCTATCATGATTCTGTGGAGACCACCTGCGATGTGGATTTTTAAACCTGCACAAATAAAGATGTAAGTTTTTATTTCACCCAAGTCTATGATCCGCTGGAGTTATTTTCATTCATTTGCTGTGGATCCCTCTGCCTGGGACTCTCTGTGGATCAAGTGATTTAATCTGGAAGCAGCTGATATACTATAGTGGGGATCTGGATGTTTTTTTTCTACTTTGTACATTTTGTAGTGTCCATAATCTGGTATTCAATCCACTAAAACCTACCTCATTTGGATGAGACAGTGGTGCAGTATTAGGCCATGTGCGCACGTTGAGTATTTGATGAGGTTTTTTTTACCTCAGTGTTAAGGCTGCGTTCAGATGTTTAGTATTTGGTGAGTTTTTTACCTCAGTATTAAGGCCGCGTTCACGTTTAGTATTTGGTGAGGTTTTTAGCTCAATATTAAGGACACATTCACATGTTTAGTATTTGGTGAGGTTTTTTTTACCTCAGTGTTAAGGCCACATTCACATGTTTATTATTTGGTGAGTTTTTTACCTCAGTATTAATGCCGTGTTCACGTTTAGTATTTGGTGAGGTTTTTAGCTCAGTATTAAGGCCAAATTCACATGTTTAGTATTTGGTGAGTTTTTTACCTCACTACTAAGGCCGCGTTCATATGTTTAGTATGTAGTAGTTGTTTTTTTTACCTTAGTATTTGTAAGCCAAAACCAGGAGTGGAACAATCAGAGGACAAGTATAATAGAAAGCCTTGCACCATTTCTGTTTTTGGCTTACAAATACTGACCAAATACTTATCGTGGCCTCAGGCACATCCTATATAAAGTGTCCAGAGCTACACCCAAAACGATACAAGAGGCTGGAGCCCCTTCAATAAGTTGAGCATTTAGGTGCCTGGTGTCGGACCCCACTAGTCTGATATTGATAGCTCTGTAATGTGTCAGTCCCGAGGGTCAGCGTGAGTTTTGGTAGTAACAACTCCACAGCCGTACGGCATAGGCATGAGGCAACCCCAGGTGTAGCCACAACAAGAGCTTTACTTAAGGCCTCTGCCACACTCACGTGAATTTCACGCACGTGCCGAGAGACACGCATTTCCCCTGCGTGTTGCGTGCAGGTAAGTACGTGTCTCTGGTACGTGCGTGACACGTGTGTTCTACGTGTGCTATCCGCGATAGCACACGTAGAACCGGTAATTATTATACTCACCTGGTCCTTCCTGATGTCCGCGCTGCTGTCCGTGGTGCTGATCCTCGGTCTCCAGCCCTCCCGTCTCCCCGCTGCTGCTGCTGCCAGGCAGTGAAGTGAATATTCAATGAGAATAATGAGCGGCGGTCGGCAGCAAGAGGCAGCAGCGGCAGAGACAGGAGGGCTGGAGAAGGTGAGTTAATGTTTTTTATTTTTTTCCCTGACATGTGTGTTTACTCCGGCGCGTGTCACACGGGACCGCATCCACACTACACCCGTGTGGTACGGGTGCGGGCCGTGTAACACCCGTGCTGCCGGAGAAAACACTGACATGTCAGCGCTTTGAAAATCGCACACACGTACAAACGCACACGGACACACGTTCCGTGTGGTTTTACGTGTGTGTGCCTGCTACCATAGGGTAGCATTGCTGTACATGTCTCCGTGCCGCCGGTACGTGTAAAAAATGACAAACACGTGCCGGAGGCACGGATGTGTGGCGCAGGCCTAAAAGAGGGATATAAAATCGGCCTCGATCTAGGCTCCTCCAACCTGCCCGTCACACTGAATTCAGCTACCACGTGTGGTGAGAATACTGTGCCGCCCCGGAAGCTGCAGCGTCTGATTTGATGGCCACTGATGGCTCTATCTGCCAACCGCCTGGCTCGGTGCCTAAGTCACTCATCGGCATAAAGGTTGCAATACACACAGGCTTGAGCCTAACTTTGTGTGTCGGAAAAATGGCAAACTGAAAGGATCATAGTCAATGGCGCAACTACATCTTTTGTTCTTCACTACTGGACTCTCACCTGGCCCCATCCATTCCCTATAATCATTGGGGGGATTTGTCTATTACAGGGGGGACATACCTGAGCTCCCCAGGTGTCACCCACTCGGCACTTTTATAGCAGTTCCTACTTTCTTGTGATGCTCTAAACAGTGTCCACATGTTCCCAGAAGGTATAATACAATGTTCGCAGCCCTAAAAGGTCTGTTGCCCCCTCCATCACCTCCCTCTGGCAATCAGCCTCTATCGACTGATGGTTAAAAGGAACTCGTGGCTCATTACAAACCCATTTTGAGAACGGTTTGTCCTGTATGAATATGAATCTACATTATCACACAACATGATGAGATGCAAAAAAGTGCGTTTTATTTCCTGCCGAAGCTGGGGATCCGCTGAGCAGATCTGCTTTTCAACCTCCAAAAAATGGATGATTATTCCAAATGTCAGTTTTTCCCAGTTATGGACCTCAAGTATCCATGGTTATGACCACACATATAGTCACAGATAGTAATTAGTTGCTAGTGGTCATAACCATGGATACCTGGTCATAACCATAGATACCTAAGGTCCTCCAATGCCCTGAACATGAGTTGCTAGTGGTCATAACCATGGATACCTAAGGCCTTGCGATGCCCTGAACATGAAGTAAGGGACATAGTATCAGAAAAACTATACTAATTGGAGGTATTTGCTAATATTGTTATTATTACACCTACTATGTATTGGGATAGGATCTTGGAGATGGGAATAACCCTTTAATGTACATACAGCTGCTATGGAAGTACATGGGGTCCAGGTAGCTCCATGCACTGGCTCTTGGTCAATCCGCACTGCATCATATTCCAGAGATATTTTCCCCCAGAAGAACCTTTCTGGTCCCAATTACAAGCCAAAACCAACGTCTGCACTCCTGCATGGGATGTCCCCATTCCCCATTGGGTCCCTTAGGCTACGTACCCATGATGAGTATTTGGTGCGTTTTTGATGTTTCAGATTTTCTGCACTTAAGTAAATTTGGTTACTTGCTTTTTTTTTCTTGTTTACATGTGTTTTTATCACATTTTTTGATGCTGCTTTTTTATCTCTTGTTAATATGTCATGTTTTAAATAAAGCTGCTTTGTTTTACATACTTCCTGATATCTGACTTTGACAAAACTTTATTGATTCAGTCATGTGTGAATTACATGCATTTTTAATGCATTTCTGCAGCAGAAATGCACTAAAACCATATACCGTATTTTTACGATTATAAGATGCACTTTTTTGCCTCCAAAATTGAGGGGGGGGGGAATGGGGGTGCATCTTATAATCTGGATATAGCTCACCAGGTGGGAGTGGGGTCACAGCTGAAGGAAGTCAGTGGTGGCATGAGTGGGAAATGCTGCGGACTTAGGGATGGGAGAAAGGGGTGCCGTGGCGGAGCGATGCGGGTGCCATTGATCTCCAGCCAATAGACACGATGGGCTTCAGGAAAATGGCTGTGGAGGAAGCGCGAATGCAGACTGATATTGCTGAGAGGTGATATCTCAATCTGCGCGTGCGCCGCTTTCTATGCGATGGGCTTCAGGAAAATGGCTGCAGAGGCAGTGCACACACACACACACACACACACATTGAGATCTTGGAAAACCAAGATCTCAATCTGTGCATGTGATCCCGCAGCCATTTTCCCGAAGTCTATTCTGTCAGAAGCAGCGCATGCACAGACTGAGATCTTGGCTCGCCGAGATCTCAATCTGTGCGTGCTCTACTTCCGCAGCAATTTTTTCTGAAGCCCATCGCATCCACTGGCCGGAGATCAATGGCGCATGAATTGTAACACAACAGCCCAGTGCTACCACCGCCGTCTTTCAGCTGTGACCCTGCCTCCTGTGACCAAACTCATCGCCGCTGCGCCTTCCAGTGAGTTATATCCTGATTATAAAACAAAATTCCACGATTATAAGATGGACCCTCAATTTTACCATTAAATTTTTCTTCCTATTTTCTTCCTCTAAATTTGGGGTGGGTCTTTGAATCCGAAAAAATACGCTAGATGTGTTGTTTTTTTTTTACATGCCAATTTTCCACCTCTAATACAAGTCTGTGGGGAAAATCCTCATATAAAATTCAGCGTACCCACAAGAGAAATTGACGTCTTGGATTTTAAACACGCACCGCAGGTCAGTTTACGTGATGTAAAAAAAAACCCCAACACAGTGGGCATGAGATTTTTATGAGTCCAATCCACTTTGCTGGAACTGTATAACCCTGCTTTTGTGGCACAGCCAAAATATGCAGCGTAAGAAACTCACTGAGGAAACAACCTTACGGCTTATTCAGACGTCCAATTTTTCAAACACGAGGAAAATGGACCAACTTTTTTGATCAGAGCTTGATCAAATTGTTGTCCGATTGTACTCAGTATTTTTAGTACGTGGAGAAAAAAAAAGTCCACCAAAATCGGACCATATTTGGATGGCATAAAATTTCATCATTTAGATCCGACCCTCAGATCAAAGCTGGACATGTCTCCACAATTTTCAATGAACTGCGCAGTCCGCAAAAAATCAAGAACAAGTGAATGGCCCCATAGTTTACCACAGATACGCATAGCACTCGTACAAAAAAAAAAAAAATCAGATGTCTGAATCATCCTTTAGACTTTATTGGGTGCCGATTACAGCCCCCTGGATGGCGGCCATTTTTTTGTTAGGCTGGTTTCACATCAGCGGTATTCTGCCGCACTGCTGGATCCGGCACAAATGTGGTACAGTTCAATACAGTTCACAGGCATCGCGGTAAGCTCCGGTCATATGCGGTCATGTGACAACATGTGACTGGAGCTTGCCGCGATGCCTGTGAACTGTATTGGACTGTACCGCATTTGTGCCGGATCCGGCAGTGCGACAGAATACCGCTGATGTGAAACCAGCCTTGTGTTCCCTGCTTATTTAGATGGGGAAGTTGTGTTACGAAGCCCTAAAGCGGACCATACAGTGCTGGCCAAAAGTATTGGCACCACTGCAATTCTGTCAGATAATACTCAGTTTCTTCTTGAAAATGATTGCAATCACAAATTCTTTGGTATTATTATCTTCATTTAATTTGTCTTCAATGAAAAAAAAAAAAATATTTGTCATAAAGCCAAATTGGATATAATTCCACACCAAACATAAAAAAGGGGGTGGACAAAAGTATTGGCACTGTTTGAAAAATCATGTGATGCTTCTCTAATTTGTGTAATTAACAGCACCTGTAACTTACCTGTGGCACCTAACAGGTGTTGGCAATAACTAAATCACACTTGCAGCCAGTTGACATGGATTAATGTTGACTCAACCTCTGTCCTGTGTCCTTGTGTGTACCACATTGAGCATGGAGAAAAGAAAGAAGACCAAAGAACTGTCTGAGGACTTGAGAATCCAAATTGTGAGGAAGCATGAGCAATCTCAAGGCTACAAGTCCATCTTCAAAGACCTGAAAGTTCCTGTGTCTACGGTGCGCAGTGTCATCAAGAAGTTTAAAGCCCATGGCACTGTGGCTAACCTCCCTAGATGTGGAAGGAAAAGAAAAATTGACGAGAGATTACAACGCAAGATTGTGCGGATGGTGGATAAAGAACCTCGACTAACATCCAAACAAGTTCAAGCTGCCCTGCAGTCCGAGGGTACAACAGTGTCAACCCGTACTATCCGTCGGCGTCTGAATGAAAAGGGACTGTATGGTAGGATACCCAGGAAGACCCCACTTCTTACCCCGAGACATAAAAAAGCCAGGCTGGAGTTTGCCAAAACGTATCTGAGAAAGCCTAAAACGTTTTGGAAGAATGTTCTCTGGTCAGATGAGACAAAAGTAGAACTTTTTGGGAAAAGCCATCAACATTGAGTTTACAGGAAAAAAAAAAAAGAGGCATTCAAAGAACACGGTCCATACAGTCAAACATGGCGGAGGTTCCCTGATGTTTTGGGATTGCTTTGCTGCCTCTGGCACTGGACTGCTTGTCCGTGTGCATGACATTATGAAGTATGAAAACTAGCAACAAATTTTCCAGCATAATGTAGGGTCCAGTCAGTGCTTTTTTGGTAAAAAAATATTTGCTGGTACGCATCTGAGGCGAGGAGCGCGGGGGGGGGGGGGTTTGGGGGTGCTGTCAGGCGCGCTGCCGGCTGACATTGAGGAGCGGGGCTGCGGCGGGGTGTGCCGGTGCCAGTGGAGAGAGTGGACAACCATGTGAGCACAAGTATGAGATTTGTACACTTCTGGCCACATTCTGATTTGATGTGTCCAGCCTCAGTCAATTCATTTTCATTGAGCATGTCTGTTCAGCACGTGACCACATCTATGTAAATCGCATACTTGCAGCTTCATAACCTCCCACTCTCACCGCCGGCACCAGAGAATCCTGACAGCGTGCAGAGTGCACAATGTGAGAATTCAGAAAGCTGCAGCCAGAGAGTGACACGGAGTGACTGCAGACTCATCACAAATTTGGACAATCCCTTTAATGCTCCTAACATAAATAAAAACATAGTAACCCTTAACTTGTCAGACGGCACAAGACTTTATTAAAGAGATTGTCCACTACTTTAACATTAATGACCTTTCCTTAGGATAGGTCACCAATGTCTGACTGGTCAGGGTCCGGCACCTGGCAACCGCGCCAATTCCCTACTCTAGGTGCCGGTGGTGGCAGGTGGCCGGAAGTGCTCAGTTCTGGATCTGCTCCGTCTTTTGATAGTGGCAGAAGTCTCGTATTAAAATCAATGAGGTGGATGTGCAGTACCCGGCCGTGGACACTATCAGAGGACGGAGCAGGTCCAGAAATAAGCATTTCCGGACACCTGCACCATAATCAGCTGATCAGTGGGAGTCCCATTGCGCTCACATCAGAAGCAATGCGCAAGTGGGACCAAGGCCTAAGGCTATGTGCGCACGTTGCGTACAGTTCACTGCAGAAATTTCTGCAGCGATCTGAAGAGCACATGTGCGCTTTAAATCGCTGCAGAAATGTCCGTAGTGAAGCCGATTCCATGCGCTCTGCCTGCAGCTCCTGCCATAGACAGAGCAGGAGCTGCCGGCAAAGCGCACGGAAGAAGTGACATGTCACTTCTTTTTACGCAGTAGCCGAAGCGCTGCGCTCTAAAACGCCACGTGCGCACGGCCCCTGCACAATCTCCATAGACTGTGCAGGGGACGCAGGACGCATGCAGTTACGCTGCGCTACAAAGCGCAGCGTAACTGCATGTATTTACGCAACGTGCGCACATAGCCTTAGGCCTAAGGTGGGACCAAGGTTTGGAAAGAGGGAAGGAGTATTCCCTCTTTCCAAACTGAGCCTAATGTTTACAGTGTCCTTTACACTGTGTCCCCTTATACTGCACCATCTTTATACTGTGCCCTCATCACACTCCCCCTCCTTGCTATAACCTCACACTGTCCTCCCATTCTGCCCCCTCTCCATACCACCCCCTCCACTACCCAGTTTCTATTCTGTGCCCCTCACATTCTTCTCATCCCTTACAGTCTCCTCACTACCTCTTGTGTGTCCATATACTTTTCCACCTCACTCCCCATCCTACCCACTTGCTCCTCATACCATGTCACTCTTTATTCTGTGTCCTCAAAATTTCTTTCCAGTTTGCTTCACATCCTCTGTCCCCATGCATGAAACCTCATCCTCTCTCTCCCCATACATCACCCCTTATCCTCTCTCTCTCCCCATACATAAAACCTCATCCTCTCTCTCCCCATACATGAAACCTCATCCTCTCTCTCCCCATACATGAAACCTCATCCTCTCTCTCCCCATACATGAAACCTCATCCTCTCTCTCCCCATACATGAAACCTCATCCTCTCTCTCCCCATACTGTCCACAGATAGTTCCCTCCCCCATCCATACTGTGTATACACCTATTGCCCCCTCCCCACCCTCTGTCCCCCCCATAGTGTGTGCACAGATGGTTCCCATTCCCCACCCTCTGTCCCCCCATAGTGTGTCCACAAATAGTTCCCTCCCCCCCCATCTCTCCCCCATACTGTTTCATAAATACTCCCCTCTTACCCCATAATGTTCCTCCGTCCGTATCTTCTTCAGCTCCACAGTGGAGCACTTCTCAGCATTTCTCTGCCGCCTCTGCGCTGAGGCACTGGCTTCCGGAAGTCAGCGCCGGCGTCACTGCTTCAATTGTCCTCGCGTCTGACAGATACTAGGACAATTGAGCGGTGGGAGCTGCGCGCTGCAGCTTCTATGAGTGCGGCTGTCAGCGTGACAGCTGTGCTCAGAGAATAGCGGCTCCGACCCGGCAGACTTCCACACCGCCACATCAGACAGCCCGACAACACCCCCTGGTGACGCCTCTGGCTTGTGCCTTCGCTCCACATGGCTAATTTGTATAGTTTACAAATTAGCCATGTGGACAGAGCCAGAGGCGCTCTTCAGATTTTCCGGTACGCCGTACCGGCGCAAAAAAAGCACTGGGCCCATTGTGAGAAAGCTGGGTCTTCCTCAGAGGTCATGGGTCTTCCAGCAGGACAATAACCCCAAACACACTTCAAAAAGCACTAGAAAATGGTTTGAGAGAAAGCACTGGAGACTACTAAAGTGGCCAGCAATGAGTCCAGACCTGAATCCCATAGCACACCTGTGGAGAGATCTCAAAATGGCAGTTTGGAGAAGGCACCCTTCACATCTCAGGGACCTGGAGCAGTTTACCAAAGAAGAATGGTTAAATTTCCAGCAGAACATTGTAAGAAACTCATTGATGGTTACTGGAAGCGGTTGTTCACAGTTATTTTGGCTAAAGGTTGTGCAACCAAGTATCAGGCTAAGGGTGCCAATACTTTTGTCTGGCCCATTTTTGGAGTTTTGTGTGAAATGATCAATGATTTGATTTTTGTTTCATTCTCTTGTATTTTTTTATTGCAAGCAAAATAAATGAAGATAATAATACCAAACAATCATTTTCAAGAAGAAACTGAGTATATCTGACAGAATTGCAGGGGTGCCAATACTTTTGGCCAGCACTGTACATGTGAAATGACTGCTTTCTCTTCCCACTCCACCATAAATGTGTACTCGGCTGAGGATTAATTTTTAATTTAAATGGGAATTAGCAGCCGCCATAGCTTTCTGGCAGCAGGTGATTTCCTGTAGGAACAAGGATCGGAGATGTGAAAATAGATTTTGCCCACAGGATACAATGTCATAGTACAGAGAGAGTATATCTCAGGCTACCATCCATCTTCATCCCTGTGCAGATGCTGTATACATTATTCTGGAGTGTATAGATTATGCAGCCTATGCAAGGAATTACCTGTAATAAAAGCCCAAAGCAAGCAGGTGAAACAGAAGACTGACCTACATAATCTAATGTTTACCCCTTGAAAGCCAAACCGTGATGTAGGTCAATCCTTTTGCATGGCCTACATTTATCTGCCGGTCTTAGACACGTCTGTATATACAGCCACAGCACATATGCCTTGCGTGCAATTGACTTATTGAGGGCAGTGATCAAGCAAAGATGGTGACCTCAGCTTCCGCCACCAAGTACTATACCCATTAGTTGAAGTTTTTGGGCCCCAATGCAAAATCTTCAAAAGAGCCGTGAACTATCATTACTCTTTAAAGAGATTATCTGGAACTTTGGCTATTTTTTATATGGGGCTCAGAACTTATCAGAAGGTAGATGCCAACTACCTGCCTTTTCTGCCCAGTGACAATCACTCCTGTCTTCGGAAGTGACTCGCCTGCTTTCTCACGTCAACAGAGCAGCTCTTCCTCTTCTATCCTCCTTTGTTGACAGAGCGTCATTGCCGACATCATAATGATTGATAACCGGCTCCTCACACAGGTATGAACAAACCAGGAGAGATGTTAAATCTGCAATACACAGGTCCCTATTCAGGCCAAGAGAAGCCCTAAATCTGACCTTGATGGTGGTTGGCACACTAAAATTATGCAATGGCGCCACCAGTCAATGTCTGCTGATCCTGAGAGTCCTTAACCGCACCCTCAACTACAATGCCTTGCGAAAGTATTCGGCCCCCTGAATTTTTCAACCTTTTTCCACATTTCAGGCTTCAAATATAAAGATAAAAATGTTAAATTTCATGGTGAAGAATCAACAAGTGGGACACAATTGTGAAGGTGAACGATATTTATTGCTTATTTTAATTTAAAAAAAACCCAAAAAAATGAAAATTGGGGCGTGCAATATTATTAGTCCCCTTTAAGTTAATACTTTGTAGCGCCACCTTTTGCTGCAATTACAGCTGCAGTTGCTTGGGGTATGTCTCTATCAGTTTTGCACATCGAGAGACTGAAATTCTTGCCCATTCTTCCTTTGCAAACAACTGGAGCTGAGTGAGGCTGGATGGAGAGCGTTTGTGAACAGCAGTTTTCAGCTCTTTCCACAGATTCTCGATTGGATTCAGGTCTGGACTGTGACTTGGCCATTCTAACACCTGAATACGTTTATTTGTGAAGCATTCCATGTAGATTTTGCTTTATGTTTTGGATCATTGTCTTGTTGGAAGACAAATCTCCGTCCCAGTCTCAGGTCTTTTGCAGACTCCAACAGGTTTTCTTCAAGAATGGTCCTGTATTTGGCTCCATCCATCTTCCCACCAATTTTAACCATCTTCCCTGTCCCTGCTGAAGAAAAGCAGGCCTAAACCATGATGCTGCCACCACCACGTTTGACAGTGGGGATGGTGTGTTTAGGGTGATGAGCTGTGTTGCTTTTACGCCAAACATATTGTTTGGCATTGTGCCCAAAAAGTTCGATTTTGGTTTCATCTGACCAGAGCACCTTCTTCCACATGTTTGGTGTGTCTCCCAGGTGGCTTGTGGCAAACTTTAAACAACACTTTTTATGGATATCTTTGAGAAATGGCTTTCTTCTTGCCACTCTTCCATAAAGGCCAGATTTGTGGAGTGTACAACTGATTGTTGTCCTATGGACAGACTCTCCCACCTCAGCTGTAGATCTCTGCTGTTCATCCAGAGTGATCATGGGCCTCTTGGCTGCATCTCTCATCAGTCTTTTCCTTGTTTGACATGAAATTTTTGCGGGACGGTCGGGTCTTGGTAGATTTGCAGTATTCTGATACTCCTTTCATTTCAATATGATCGCTTGCACAGTGCTTCTTGGGATGTTTAAAGTTTTGGAAATCTTTTTGCAACCAAATCCAGCTTTAAACTTCTCCACAACAGTATCACGGACCTGCCTGTTGTGTTCCTTAGTCTTCATGATGCTCTCTGTGCTTTAAACAGAACACGAAGACTATCACAGAGCAGGTGCATTTATACGGAGACTTCATTACACACAGGTGGCTTATATTTATCATCATCAGTCATTTAGGACAATATTGGATCATTCAGAGATCCTCAATGAACGTCTGGAGTGAGTTTGCTGCACTGAAAGTAAAGGGGATGAATAATATTGAATGCCCCCATTTTCATTTTTTTATTTTTTACAAAAATTTAAAATAAGCAATAAATATCGTTCAACTTCACAATTGTGTCCCACTTGTTGTTGATTCTTCACCATAAAATTTAATTTTTTAATCTTTATGTTTGAAATGTGGGAATAGGTTGAAAAAGTCAAGGGGGCTGAATACTTTCGCATATATAAGCAAAGTGTAACACCAAACAACAATAACCGTAAAAGAAGTGCACAAAAGCAGAGGATAAAATTTGTTTAATTTACCAAAAAGAACCAAAAACGCTGCAAAAAAATAGCAAAAATGAATCTGCATTTTTTTTTCACTTTTATTGTTTTAAACTATGAAAAAAAGCAGCAAAAATGCCTAGGCTCGCACATGCGGATTTTGCCACGGAAAACCTGCGGATTTATCTGGATTTTCTAGATAAATCTGCAGGTTTCAGCAAGTACAGACACTCCCCATGTTATCCTATGGGGCATGGGGAGTGTCTGTGTAAATGCTGCGGCATGTGCGGCTGCGGAATGTGCGGCTGCGGAATATGCTGCGGATGTCCCGCAGCCGCACATAAGTTCATGTCAATTATTCCTGCAGAAATACCTGCGGAAATACCGGCCCTCCACTATGGAGATAGAGGCTGGGACTGCCGCAGGTAAGTCACATGACTGTCCGAAGGTTTTCCGCAGCTATTACGCTGGAATCCTGCAGTTATGGATAGCTGCGGATTACGGGGAGGTGCTGCAGGAAACCTGCGGACGTACCTATGGATATATACGCAGGTGTCAGCTCCCGAGGGCACATAGCCGTAAAGAATTGACATGCTGCTTCTTTAAAAAAACTGCAGCAATTTTCCATTTTAGGCTATGTGCACACAATGCAGATATGGTGCAGAAATTTTCTGCACCTTTTGACAGAAAAATGCACCAGAAACATACACGTTTTTGTGCCATGCAGTTTTCTTAATGCAGTCAATAGGTGGAAGCCCTGGCCTATCAGGTCGTCACAGGGTAATGTGCACTCTGCCCTTCTGTGCAATATCCATCTCCTCCTTGGTTACGGGTCCCCAACCATGGTGTTGTCCAAACCAGCTAATCAAAATCCTAGGAACACTCTGCACCACACGCACCAGACACCAGTGGACGGCCTGAGTGGAATAGGGTCGCCCACGTGGGGGGTTGGTTAAGGGGAGGTCAGGAGTGTCAGGAGTAGGCCAGTGTAGTGTTGGAAGTGAAGGAGAGAGGAGGTCAGGAGCTGGGCTCCTTGGAGTACTAGGTAGCAGACGTTGGTCTGGGCCTGGTAGGGGATCATGACAAGGGGCACGGCATTGTCGTGGAGGACAGCCGTCGGCCTTGTACCATCACCGGGCTGGGACCAGGTGTCTTGCTAAATTCTACTAAAAAAGGGGGCTGAAAGCCCGTACTTACGAAGCGCTCACTGATATCCTAATCAGGCACGAATACTAATATTCTTTATAGCAAGATACTATTTATTTTAATAGCACATGAATATAATCAATGGTACATAGGCATTTAGAATCTTATAGTCATAGAAACTTATACAATAACAGAAATATGCATCAACATTACCGTTATGTTGTAGCAATCCTTTCACATCGGAGGGAACTCGAGTTAATGAAGGAATCAACATGGCATGGCATCACAGGAACAGTGCGTACGTACACTTCATTGTCCTGGAAGGTATTTCCCTACCTTAAGCGAGTTCGGTGTATATTTTATAGGAAAATATTGTAGGTTGTGTCTAAATGGTCACCAGCATATGACAGCTGAGTCATGTTCATGTAACTTGACCACAAAATGTTGTAGGTAACGGCAGCTTCCTGCACATTTCCAGCACATCCTGTCAGTTGACAACTGGCTGACCACAGTTTGACCAGTATTAGTGAAATATTGCAATGAGCCGTAAATTTCATCCTTAAAACTGTCTTTAAGCTAACCACAAGTTTCCTGTAAGTGGAACTGTAAATGTTACTTCCTTATTATCTAAAACTGCTTCAAGACATGTATTCCTTGGCATTAGTGAAATATTATCCAAAGGACATCTTCTTTGATACTGAATTATTGATGGATCAAATAATATCTGGGATCACTCCTATCTTATGATTATGATCCCTATCTAATAGTCATTCAAACTTCAGTCATATCACATTGGTATCACAATCGGTCCTTGATCCCAGGGATTATTTTCCATCATCAGTATTCCACTAGAAGAAGATCACTCGGAATATACCATACCATGACCAAGAAATATTGTTTGCCACAAATTTTGTCTTTGTTTAGATAAACGTTGAATCACAAATATAATCAGTTTCACTACTATGTATAGTATATTAAAACTAAAAGCAATATTATCTGAAAAGCTCCCTTGAATATCATGTGTTTTGGCATTTGCTCGATATTCAAAGGAATCATTACACATTACATTTCCCGATATGTTACTACAAGTTTCACTAGTCCCATTTATGAACATATTGGCATAAGGCCATAACATATCATGAATTGTCCTTTCCACTAAGCTGGGTTTAAAAGCATCTACAGTCCATAGAGATGAATCCCAGGTTAGTCAGTCCAGTCTTATTTCTTAGTACCCAAATTCCTCCCTTAAAAGCCAGATATTGCAAATTGGTGACTGTTGCATTCAAATTGCCTTGCCACCATGGAAGATTGATCCATCCCACTACGGAAATGGGTACTGTAGTATTCTATAGACGAACACTTAGAGTGTCTTTATCAGCAAGATGATCAGAACAACTTTTCCAGTTTAAGATTTCCTCCATCGATACCGGGACATCCAGATAAGGGATACTGGTGGCTGTAACTGAAGAATGTGTACAGATCCAGCAATCTGTGTGTTGAAAATGTGATGGTGCATCAGAAATTCATTCGCCACAGGTTCCTCCTGATGTAGACTTGTCCATCCAACGACCAGAGAGGCAAACATGAAACACAGGAATTTCTCCATCTCATCACTATCGAGCTCTTCCCAGTAACCGATACCATGGATTCCGCTTATTTACCACACCTTCTGCAAATAAAGATACACTATTATTCTCGTAAATAACATTTTTTTCTTGTGGGACATATTCCCACTTCCCCACTCCTGGTCTCATTATCAGGAAAGTACGATCTTTTCCGACCGCTATTACCTCTGTCTCTGAGGGCGGTCCTTGGAGGTTTTGAATCCATATTTTTGCTCCTACATTTGTAATATTAGAGGATCCAAAACCTTTAGTACCCCGTATTGTTAATTCTGCTGGGGCAGTTCCTTCTCTTATTTCAGACAAGTTTATTGGAATTATTAACATCTGAGCCACCTTCTGGTGTTTCATCAATATCAAAGGTTCATTTCCCAAATTTAGCATCAGTACCTTGATTTCTCCCTGATAATCTGCATCTATTACCCCTCCCACCACTATGGCTCCTTTTAACACTAAACTAGAACAAGTGGCTATTTGACCATAATGATCCTTTGGTATATGGCAACCCAATCCTGTTGAAATTGGTTTTACCTTACCTGGGGGTACCACGACAGTTTCCAATGTACTGAGGTCTAAACCTGCTGAATAAGGCGTGGCTCTTTCTGGTGTGCCCAAACAGCTGTACCTTGCCTTGTCAACTGTTGGACTGATTTGTCTGATGGCTGCTGCTTTATCTGCTTCTGAATTAAACAAACGTTCAAGTGAGTTAGTAGGGACATGAGCATCGACATGAAATACAGTGGTCTTGGTAGATTGAATAATCCCTTCAATGTCTTGCCACACTTCCCTGACCATCTCAAACACATTTTGCTGTTCCTCTCCCCATTGGAACTCATATTTTTTACTCGTTACTTTGTACAAATGAGCCAACATTTGTCCCAAATGAGGGATATGTTGTCTCCAAAAATCAAACAATCCAATATAAGACTGAGTCTCCTGTTTGGATTTAGGGACCGGAAAATTAATAATTTTCTGTCTGGCATTGGGCAAGATCTCTCTGTGCCCCTTGTTCCACTGAATCCCTAGAAATGTTACCACCTGAGACGGTCCTTGAACCTTGGCATCACTGATTTCCCATCCTTTACTCCACATATGAGCAACCAGTTTTGTCAATTGATCTTTCACACTTTGCTCATCTTGTCCTTGTATCATTATATCATTGATATAATGTGAGATCTGCATTTCCTTATGACAAGACATAACCCCAAAGGAGAATTTTCCTTCGGTTAGATTAAGAGTCATCCATTTTAGGATATCAATTCCCAAAATATATTCTGGTATAGGTACTACCAGCACCGTATACTGCTTGATAGGTAAATTACCTATCTTCAAAGCTACCTGTGTCTGAACCCTGGTGATCACTTGACCACCTAGTCCAGCAATTTTTACTCGAGGTCCTTTTATTTTTTCTGGGTTTCCATGAATTAAAGTAGCCTCCGCCCCCGTGTCAATCAAAGCTGGGACTCTTTGAATATTTCCCCCTTTCCAATGTATGCTAAGATTGATGTAGGGACGTTCGTCCCTGTTTATCAATAGGGGGGCTTGGCTGGCTACCTATGGTAAATCACTTCCTTCTGAACTTTCATTTACACAGACTTCAGTCTGTGCATTAGCCCTTCCTTCCGTGACCTTTGTGGCCACGGCTGCAGCCAGTTCTTCCAATGGATAAACTGACTGAAAATCTTCCCAAGACACTTTCTTTGGGGGGTTTTCCCCTTTTCCTTCTGATTTCTTTACCTTGGGGGTTTTTGAACCCCCTTCCACATTTGTAGTGGTCACTTTCTTTGCAGATAGAACTTTCTGTTTGTACAACTTCCATAATTCTCCTGTCTCCTTTCCATCAATCCTTTCCTTATTGATCCCGGCTTTAAGCAAAGCCTGGAACATGTCTTTTCGAGGCACCCATGGGGCCTCCCCTACTGATTTCTCTTTCCAATCAGGATTGTTTGGCTTACTGTTACCAACATGGCCTCCAGGGGATGGTTTATCCCACTGTCCCATATCATGTAACTCCTTCATCCTCCCTAGAACTACACCGATTGATTCTCCAGTCAGCGCTACAGTTAAGGTTAAAATAACTGTTTTATATGCTGGAGGAGCATGTTTAACCAGCCTATTACTTATGCTGGCTGTCAATGGGTACTGGAGATAATCATCATCCAGTCCCAAAAGAGGAAGAGCATTCCTCATTGCTTCTTCCTTCAGCCTTTCCATACCATCTTTTAAGGTATACCAAGGTTTATCATTGATAGGAAAGTCTGCTTCTGATGGATATTTGTCCAGAAAAGCATGGGCTAAGATCATGATTAAGTTTTGAGTACCATGCTCATTATGATCAACAAAATAATTTTTTATTGATCTCTGAATTTCTGGGTCACGAGACATGGTGACAAATTTTGCCACGTCTCCGGCATCAAAGTGCACTTCACCTCCTCCGAGATCGTGCACCCTGACCAACCAGGGAATTTCTCCTTCTCCTGGTTTTTGTCTAAACTGTGTTAAAATGCTATCAACTTCTCCCTGAGAGTAATCTTCAATGGTTACTCGATTTTTTACATGAGGAATCGTTTTCTCATTTGTGATGGCATTACCATCTTCGTCATATTGCAGATTCCCCTGACCATCCCGGACATGTTCCCGGATGATCTCATTCTCTGTCCTCTCTAGGCGACCCCTTACTGGGTTAGCCTGAATCTTCCCTTTATGGCAATCCTCCTCATCAGATGATGAAGATGAATCCCACACATCCCCATCCCAAGTATCGGGATCCCAGTTTATAGAAGCTGAGGCGATACTTTTATGCACTTTGGTTTTATTTACTTTTCCTCTTCTTCTTTTCTTGTACTTATTTTGAGCAATTTTTATGGCAGCTTTTTGTGCCACATTCTGATAATGTTCCAATTTATCCTTCAACAGTCGGGTATTACATTCCATAACTGTTTTCAGGCAACCTAATTCTATCATCTTTTGTTCCACCTGGGAACTTTTCTTCTGCATCTTTAGCTTACGCTCATGCATTACACTATATGCACTTGCCAAAATCCAGATGCGCCGTCCTAAAGACACTACATCACCTGTTTTCACAGGGACACTACCGAATACATTCACATCAGTAGCTTCACTACCCTTAAGCTTGTCCTGCCATTGTTCTGCCAATCCACAATTGACCAATTCATGTGCTATAAGATTGTAGGGAGCCTCAGTCCAGCCGGGGATCTCCACAACAACCTCCTTAACATTATCCTTACGTTTTCTGAACATTTTGACACTATGCAAAAAGATTGAAAAATATCTGGAAATTTGCCAAATATATGTTTTTAACTTCTAAATTACAAAAATTAGTTTAATTACTTCTTATAGAAGTAATCCTGCCGACTACGCCAATTTATGTCTTGCTAAATTCTACTAAAAAAGGGGGCTGAAAGCCCGTACTTACGAAGCGCTCACTGATATCCTAATCAGGCACGAATACTAATATTCTTTATAGCAAGATACTATTTATTTTAATAGCACATGAATATAATCAATGGTACATAGGCATTTAGAATCTTATAGTCATAGAAACTTATACAATAACAGAAATATGCATCAACATTACCGTTATGTTGTAGCAATCCTTTCACATCGGAGGGAACTCGAGTTAATGAAGGAATCAACATGGCATGGCATCACAGGAACAGTGCGTACGTACACTTCATTGTCCTGGAAGGTATTTCCCTACCTTAAGCGAGTTCGGTGTATATTTTATAGGAAAATATTGTAGGTTGTGTCTAAATGGTCACCAGCATATGACAGCTGAGTCATGTTCATGTAACTTGACCACAAAATGTTGTAGGTAACGGCAGCTTCCTGCACATTTCCAGCACATCCTGTCAGTTGACAACTGGCTGACCACAGTTTGACCAGTATTAGTGAAATATTGCAATGAGCCGTAAATTTCATCCTTAAAACTGTCTTTAAGCTAACCACAAGTTTCCTGTAAGTGGAACTGTAAATGTTACTTCCTTATTATCTAAAACTGCTTCAAGACATGTATTCCTTGGCATTAGTGAAATATTATCCAAAGGACATCTTCTTTGATACTGAATTATTGATGGATCAAATAATATCTGGGATCACTCCTATCTTATGATTATGATCCCTATCTAATAGTCATTCAAACTTCAGTCATATCACATTGGTATCACACCAGGGCACAACGGGGTACGTGTACCCTAGGTCAGGGAGTAGCTTCAGGCTACCTGACAATTCATCCGATGAGAACGGAGCCTTCAAGATCCGCTCTCCACCCGCTCCAAAATTGGGGTACTAGCGTAAGGGGGATAGGACTTTCCACACACACACACGGTCCAGGGGGTCCCAAGCGTGAACCCTGAGAGCAAGCTCCCTCAGTTAGCCACACTGGGGAGCAGGACCCGACTAGTTAAAAGCTACATGGGCCAACTAGAAAGAGAACAAGGTGCCAAGGGCAAGGTCACAGATCAACAGGCAAAACCACCAGAAACGGGACCCAAACGCGCTCCCCCTCAACGGCAGCGATGTCCAGAACTTTGGTTTACCAAGTTGTCGGTGTCAGCGTTATTGGAGTGAGTGAGTACGCAAGTGACCCTTACCTCCCCAACGGCACATCCCTGCCACCATCACCGAGTCCCGGGGCATCCCCCCTACCCGTGGAGGGGTTAAACACCTGGCTGCCCACTACATCGCCACCCGGTAATCCCCAGCTGCAGCGGTGGTACTCCACCTTACCACACACCACGGGTGGCGTCACGAACTGTAAACACACCGTTCCCTGTAAATATCCCCTTAATTGGAGTGGCCGCACGACCCCCGGGTCCGGACGTCCCTCGAGCCACCACGGATCTGGATCCGAACAGCCCAGCTGCTGACGCGGGGGCGGCACAGAAGGGCTAAAAAGAGGCACCAATATAATTGACATGCTGCAGATTATTTTCTGCACCAAATCTGCAAGTAAAAAATAAGCAACGTACGCACAGCAGTTCAGAATTTTCATTGACTTTGCTGGCATGATGAGAGACGTGCACATTTGGGCCACGAAGTGCACCAAAAAACGCATCAAAAACACCGTGCGCACAACAATTAACGTGCACGGGGCAAAAAGCAGCATTTACACTACATGGAAACACGTTTCGACCAGGAGCGTGCACTTCTCCAGCACGCAGGTGTAACGGCGCTCGCTCCTTCTGCACACTCCGCACTCTGATTAGGTAACAGATCGCGCCCGTCCCCTCGCTGGCTCCTATCTCAGTGCCTGGCACTTCTCCCGCCCATTCACAGCTATTGGAGAATCATTGACTGTAATAGCCAAGGGCTCTCTCCTCCCTCCAGATTCTTATCCTGGAAATCCCAGGCAAATGACACAGTGAGTTCACGAGCTATTGCTGCGGCTGCAATCTGGCAACAATGTCCAAAAGTGAAATCATTCAAGGATTTTTAGATATTCCAGAAATGTTAAAATCCCTCCTGGAATACCAAGTCCCCCCCCAGAGCACAGGTGAGTGTTATTTCACTTTTGTATCTTTATGTTTATATGCTTTAAAGTTAAATCTTAAAGATTAAGATTTGCCCTAATCAAGTCTTCGTATATAAATGATTTTTTAGGCAAAGTATATTTTTATTTTTCGTCTGTATGCGCAATAGGGTGTGGGGTGTTCCTTAGAGAACTCGATCCCGAGCAGTGACCATCGTAAACATGGCAGCATGGCCATCTGTGAGTGACATGGACGTATTATAAGAAATATCTCTGCAGAATTATCCCCTGAAGATTATTGCTTACTGCAAACAGCTTTGAGACGGCACAAAGTGCGTTGGGTTTTGTTTTCCTGCAGGATTCTGCCTGTTCACACCGCACCCCAGTGAGACTCGGACTTGTAAATCAGCTCCCTTCTTCCTCCGCAGCTTTCCCAAAATTCTCATTCCTCTTCACCTTGTGAAGCAATATTCCTGATACTGACAGTCTATTTACTTACCACTTATTGCCCTGATTGTTAAAGAGGACCTGTCACGGCTCTAAAGTGGACAGTTTTTGCTTGTATTATTCCCAACGTTCCTCTTAGTTTCTAATTTTTGTTATTTTTTCTTTTATCTGCCATATAGTACCAGAGATAAGGCACTCTTCATGTAGTGCTGATTTTTATGGCCTTTACTAAGTAGGGGTGTGTCTCAAAGGATCCTCTGGGGCGTGCCTCACATAATCCTTTGGGGCATGTCTCACAGGATCCTCTGGGTGCGTGTCTCACAGGATCCTCTGGGCGCGTGTCTCACAGGATCCTCTGGGCGCCTGTCTCACAGGATCCTCTGGGCGCCTGTCTCACAGGATCCTCTGGGCGCCTGTCTCACAGGATCCTCTGGGCGCCTGTCTCACAGGATCCTCTGGGCGCCTGTCTCACAGGATCCTCTGGGCGCCTGTCTCACAGGATCCTCTGGGCGCCTGTCTCACAGGATCCTCTGGGCGCCTGTCTCACAGGATCCTCTGGGCGCCTGTCTCACAGGATCCTCTGGGCGCCTGTCTCACAGGATCCTCTGGGCGCCTGTCTCACAGGATCCTCTGGGCGCCTGTCTCACAGGATCCTCTGGGCGCCTGTCTCACAGGATCCCCTGGGCGCCTGTCTCACAGGATCCCCTGGGCGCCTGTCTCACAGGATCCCCTGGGCGCCTGTCTCACAGGATCCCCTGGGCGCCTGTCTCACAGGATCCCCTGGGCGCCTGTCTCACAGGATCCCCTGGGCGCCTGTCTCACAGGATCCCCTGGGCGCCTGTCTCACAGGATCCCCTGGGCGCCTGTCTCACAGGATCCCCTGGGCGCCTGTCTCACAGGATCCCCTGGGCGCCTGTCTCACAGGATCCCCTGGGCGCCTGTCTCACAGGATCCCCTGGGCGCCTGTCTCACAGGATCCCCTGGGCGCCTGTCTCACAGGATCCCCTGGGCGCCTGTCTCACAGGATCCCCTGGGCGCCTGTCTCACAGGATCCCCTGGGCGCCTGTCTCACAGGATCCCCTGGGGGCATGTCTCACAGGGTCCCATGGGGCATGTCTCACAGGGTCCCATGGGGCATGTCTCACAGGGTCCTCTGTGGCATTATCTTACATAATCCTCTGGGGCGTGTCTCACTTAATCCTCTGGGGTGTGTCTTTAGGCTGCTCTACATTATTACGAAGGAAGGTGATCCAGCTCAACTGGGGCAAGGTCCGGCATGCACGGATAACACTCTGGCAGTGCAAGGGTCCAATAGAAGAAGAAAAAATCCAGCTTCCGGAGTTGTAGTAAAACTATTGCAAAATTTTATTGAAGGACGTCAAAATTAATGTGATGACAAAAATAGGGAGCCCATATACGGCATAAGGCTACGCGTTTCGAACGCTGCCTGCGTTCTTCTACATTATTACCCTATGAGCCACAGAACCTGGTAAAGACCATAAAAATTAGCAGTAAGTTAAAAAGCACATATCTCTAAACTGTATGGAGGTTATAAAAAAAAAAAATACTAAATGAGCAAAAAACGGTCACTTTGACCATGTTACAGGTGTCCTTAAAAAGACTCTTCACATTATTTCCATCCAAACTCGCACTAAATGGAGATATGTAAAAGACTGGGACCACGGTGTACCCTGAGGTGGGGGCTGATGGATATGCTATGAATGTCTGATGGGTCGTCTCATAATAAGAACCCCTTTCCAAATGTCCTTTGCTTATTCTTCTAAATGGCTGCCATGTAATACTACATTTCCCTTCCAAGGAAAACACCTGGCTGGCCGCAGCCTACCATAGTGAATAAGGTCCTGCGTTCTGTTCTGTAAGGAATTGTCTAAGATGTGCCAACCCCTTTAAGTGAAAGCTGTAATTTTTTTTGTACTCCCAACAATTAAAGGGACACTCCACCCTGAGACTGAAAAGTGACTACACATTTCTCAGGTATAGTTGCTCTGCCTGTCACTCTCCTTTTCTTCTGTTTCCAAGATGGCCACCATGTGAAGTGCTATGGTAAGTCTAATGCCTGCTTTACACGAGTCGACTGATCGTGCGATTTCACGATCGATCGTACCCGCCCCCGTCGTTTGTGCGTCACGGGCAAATCGCTGCCCGTGTCGCACAAAGTCGTTTAACCTCCATCACACGTACTTACCTGCTGAGCGACCTCACTGTGGGTGGCGAACATCCTCTTCCTGAAGGGGGAGGGACATTCGGCATCACAGCGACGTCACACAGCCGCCGGCCAATAGAAGTGGAGGGGCAGAGATGAGCGGGACGTGAACATCCCGCCCACCTCCTTCCACATAGCCGGCGGGAGCCGCGGGACGCAGGTAAGCTGTGTTCATCGTTCCCGGGGTGTCACACAGTGCAATGTGTGCTACCCCGGGTACGATGAACAACCGGCGCAAAGTAAAATAAATGATTTTTTAAAAATAAAACGACGAGTACACGATACACGATTTGTCACCGATTTGCGATCGCTCGTAGGTGTCACACGGGACGACGTTACCAACGAAGCCGGATGTGCGTCACGAAAACCGTGACCCCGACGACCTATCGCACGATAGATCGCCTCGTGTGACGCCCGCATTACCCTTGCACTACACAGGCAACTCTTGCGCCAATCTTGAAAACAGGAGGAACAAAGGGACCTGAGTGGAAGAAGCAGTAAGAGGCAAATGGAGCCCACCAGGTTGGGTGACTATACGAGAAATTTATAGTCACTTTTCAGTGCCGGAGTGGAGGATCCCAATAAGTATCATTTTAGGGAATTCTAAATGAGTGCACTCGCCACATGTATCATGGAGGCCGAGTGATTGGTATCCTTTGTATGAAGTTGGGGTCATGCAGAGATACATTCGGATCCCACAGAAGTCAAAATACAGCAGTATCCGCCAGGTCTCAGGCGTTTGTAAGACACGATGCACACATTTTTATGGTGATCCTAATCATGTCTCAACAGTGAAATACTATAAAACATTAATAATAGATCTGACACCATAAAAAGGTTGTATGAGGACAGTCTGGCACTTACAGACACTCATGACGTTTTCTGCCATGTTATAAGTCTCTGTTCATGCCAAGATCTGCCGGTTTTATAATACTGTTGGTAAGCACCGGCCTATCCAGGTCACTGCCATATCAGAAATTTTCCCTCAGCTTGTGGCTGATCCAATTCCATGTGTTTGACCTAGATTTAGAAGCAGCGGCGGCGTTTCCAGGTAAGAAAATGTGAACTGCAAAGAGCGAGGTATGCAGGGCATGGTAATCTTGGGTAATACTGCGCTAGCCATCCTGCGCAGCACACTTAGCAGCTCGGTTCTGCTCTATGATGGGCTTGTAGCTGAACAGATGGCTGAGTCTCGGCAAGAACTACTTAATCCAATGGATTAGCCGCCATTGCTCTGTCTCTAAATAACTGGACAAATTCTATTAAGAATATAAACAGCAATCTGCAGCTAAAAAGTCTGCAAATACATACCTTATGTATATAGTAAAAAATGGTAAATTCACTCTTAGGGGCACTTTGCACACTACGACATCGCAGGTGCGATGTCGGAGGGGTCATGTCGAAAGTGACGCACATCCGGCATCGCACTCGACATCGTAGTGTGTAAATTCTAGATGATACGATTAACGAGCGCAAAATCGTCGTAATCGTATCATCGGTGTAGTGTCTGGGAATTCCATAATTATGCGACTGCGACAGGTACGATGTTGTTCCTCGTTCCTGCGGCAGCACACATCGCTGTGTATGAAGTCGCAGCAGCGAGGAACATCTCCTACCTGCGTCCTGCAGCTCACGCCGGCTATGCGGAATGACAGAGGTGGGCGGGATGTTTACGTCCCGCTCATCTCCGCCCCTCCGCTTCTATTGGCCGCCTGCCGTCGCTATGACGCCGCACGCCCCCCCCCTTAATAAGGAGGCGGGTCGCCGGCCAGATCAACGTCGCAAGGCAGGTGAGTCCATGTGAAGCTGCCGTAGCGATAATGTTCGCTACGGCTGCTATCACAAGATATCGCTGCTGCGACGGGGGCGGGGACTATCGTGCTCGGCATCGCAAGCATTGGCTTGCGATGTCGTTGTGTGCAAAGTGCCCCTTAGTGTCGAGTTGGACAAGAATAGAACAGTGTCAGACCAGGGCGGCAGATGCCCACCAGTAACTGACTCTGGGGGCCCACTAGTCAACTACATGCAAATATTACATTCACAAATATACCTATGCTTTTATGTAAATTATACACCTGGTAGTTTGTAAGATGAGTGATGAGATGTTTGTTTTGTCTGTACATAGTGTATAGTACCAACTTTTCATCAGTTTTGCGGGTTAAGTGACAAACTACTACAAAGGGGCCCACCGGAGGATTCTCCGGTCCTCCTGTGGGCCAGTCCGAGCCTGCACATAAATGACAATGCAGTCCACTACAGACTCTAGTAATACTCACAGGTGGACAGAGGTATAACCTCTCTGCTGTCTTGAGACTGACAATCCTTACTTATTATGGTCTTTTTAAAGGGAACCTGTCACCAGATTTGGGGACTATAGGCTGGGGCCACCACCAGTGACCCCTTATATACAGTATTCCAGAATGCTGTATATAAGAGCCCAGGCCGCGCTGTATAACGTAAAAATCACTTTTATAATACTCACCTAGGTTGTGGTTTGGTCTGATGGGTGTTGCTGTTCTCCAGTCCGGCACCTCCCCTCTGCTGTGATTGTCGTCTTCCTTTGACCCAGCCCAGTATGCATGACATGCCCTATGTTATCTGCACAAGCTGGCGTTGCGGTCCTGCCCAGGCGTGCTTTGATCTTCCCCGCTCAGGGCAGATCAAAGTATTGTTAGCCCGCATGCACCTTTCCTCGCGCCTGCGCATTACAGTACTTTGATCTGCCCTCAGCAGGGCAGATCAAAGTGCGCCTGCGCAGGACAGCAACGCCAGCTTGTGCAGATAACATAGGACAGGTCATCCATACTGGGCTGGGTCGAAGGAGGATGACAATCGCTGCAAAGAGGTGCCAGACTGGAGAGAGGAGGCGCCGGACTGGAGAGCAGCAACAGCCATCGGATTGAACCTTAGGTGAGTATTATAAATGTTATTTTACATTCTACAGAGCGGCCTGGGCTCTTATATATAGTTTTCTGGAATGCTGTATATAAGCATTTAAGGCTGCTTTCACACATCCGGCTTGAGCTGTGCGGCTCAATCTGGCTGTGCAAGCTATGCAACGGATGCGGTGAAAACACTGCATCCTTTGCATAAGTTTTTCCCTTGCGGCCCGTCCGGTTTTTGCCGCTTGCGGCATGCTACTGAGCATGCGCAGTGGCAAAAACCGCATGCGGCGGCCGGATGCGGTTATTGCCGCATCGCGCCGCATCCGGCCGCCATAGGCATGCATTGAAAAATGCGCCGCATCGGCCGAATGCGGCGCGATGCGTTTTTTTTGCCGCACGAAAAAACATGCCAGGCAACGTTCCATCCGGCCGCCGCATCGGCTAAATCTGCCGCATGCGGCAAAAACCGGACGGAACGCAAGGCCATGCGGCACTAATTAAAGTCTATGCAGGAAAATCGCAACCGGCAGCAGAAAAAAACGGTTGCGATTTTCCTGCAAAGTGCCGGAGTGTGCCGCATTGCAAAAACCGGAGGTGTGAAAGCAGCCCAACCCCCCCCCCCCTTCCTTATCCACAAGACTGTGGGCAGGAGAAGTTGAATGGAGCTCCTGCTGCTCCATTCATTGTCTATGATATTAATGAAGAAAGCAAAGTGCTGCACTCGGCTATTTCTGTCAGTACTATGGACTTTGAATTGGGCAGCAGGACGCCTGTGCAACCAGCAGCTCCTCAACTTCTCCTGACTGGCTGTGGAGGGGGGGAATTATCACCTATACAGTGGATCGGTAATAACTTGTAAAAACTCGTATACCCGGTACTCCTCAGCTTCAGGCCTAGTCTCTATGTGCCACAAAAGACATAGATCTGCCATTGCAGAATGACGCCCTCAGCATTGTCACAGACTGCTGCATTTTACTCAACCTCCCATATTGCGCACAGGCATTCCGAGGGGCCTGTCAGCTACTCAGTACCCCCTTCCTCTGAAGATCTGCGTGTGGCAGACATGGAGCATCGGGCCCAGTCAGCAGCTGCTGTGCTCACAGGGCATGGTCTCTTCTCATCACTGGGTGACGCCCATGAACCAACCCAAGGTTTGCCAGTGTGTTGCAGGACAGGACATGTACAAATATGGAGGTGCCAATTTTTAAAGAAACAGTCCACATTTTTAAATTCAGCTAAGATAGTGACAAACTCAATGAAACCGGGGGAACCATCCACATCTCACTGTACTCACACGCAAATGGAAACCAGGGTCGGGCCGGGCTGCCGGGGAATACTCCTTAGTGGGGCCCTCATGTTTTACATAGGGCCCCAGGCTGGTAACCGAAGGCTGGGCTAGGGCAGGGGCCGCATGATTCTGTGTCACAGTTAACAGACGCGGCTGCGGCTGCTAACTGTGACGTCACGCAGCGCACCCTACACACTCAGCGCAGCTGCTTCCCGCCGAAGAGGATCTGCTATAGAGCCTGGGTTGTAGCTAGATCCCAGTGACTAGAAGGACCTTTCTAGTGGGCGTGATCGGTTTGGTTGGGGGCGTGGTCATATGTCTTCCCATTCACTATATGGTACAAGGGGGAAGTCTCTTCCTAGTATCAGCTATGTTGGCCCCGCCCCTTCGGAGCACATGAAAATGACGTCACCACAGGTCCTTTAGCTCACTGTAATTTAGACTACCATGGAGCGTGCAGGCTGGATGGGAGACAAGCCGAGGGAAGGTAAGAACTGCTCTAATGTGTGTATGTCTGTGTACAGGGTCGGACTGGGGTGTCTGGGTGTGCATGTATGACATGTATGTGCCTGTGTATTAGTGCTTGTCTGTGAGTGGGCCTGACTGCGCTCTGTGCATGGATGACATGTATGTGCCTGTGTATTAGTGCTTGTCTGTGAGTGGGCCTGACTGCGCTCTGTGCATGGATGACATGTATGTGCCTGTGTATTAGTGCTTGTCTATGACTGCGCTCTGTGTGCATGTATGACATGTATGTGCCTGTGTATTAGTGCTTGTCTATGACTGCGCTCTGTGTGCATGTATGACATGTATGTGCCTGTGTAGTAGTGCTTGTCTATGACTGCGCTCTGTGTGCATGTATGACATATATGTGCCTGTGTATTAGTGCTTGTCTATGACTGCGCTCTGTGTGCATGTATGACATGTATGTGCCTGTGTATTAGTGCTTGTCTATGACTGCGCTCTGTGTGCATGTATGACATGTATGTGCCTGTGTATTAGTGCTTGTCTATGACTGCGCTCTGTGTGCATGTATGACATGTATGTGCCTGTGTATTAGTGCTTGTCTATGACTGCGCTCTGTGTGCATGTATGACATGTATGTGCCTGTGTATTAGTGCTTGTCTATGACTGCGCTCTGTGTGCATGTATGACATGTATGTGCCTGTGTATTAGTGCTTGTCTATGACTGCGCTCTGTGTGCATGTATGACATGTATGTGCCTGTGTATTAGTGCTTGTCTATGACTGCGCTCTGTGTGCATGTATGACATGTATGTGCCTGTGTATTAGTGCTTGTCTATGACTGCGCTCTGTGTGCATGCATGACATGTATGTGCCTGTGTATTAGTGCTTGTCTATGACTGCGCTCTGTGTGCATGCATGACATGTATGTGCCTGTGTATTAGTGCTTGTCTATGACTGCGCTCTGTGTGCATGTATGACATGTATGTGCCTGTGTATTAGTGCTTGTCTATGACTGCGCTCTGTGTGCATGTATGACATGTATGTGCCTGTGTATTAGTGCTTGTCTATGACTGCGCTCTGTGTGCATGTATGACATGTATGTGCCTGTGTATTAGTGCTTGTCTATGACTGCGCTCTGTGTGCATGTATGACATGTATGTGCCTGTGTATTAGTGCTTGTCTATGACTGCGCTCTGTGTGCATGTATGACATGTATGTGCCTGTGTATTAGTGCTTGTCTATGACTGCGCTCTGGGTGCATGTATGACATGTATGTGCCTGTGTATTAGTGCTTGTCTATGACTGCGCTCTGGGTGCATGTATGACATGTATGTGCCTGTGTATTAGTGCTTGTCTATGACTGCGCTCTGGGTGCATGCATGACATGTATGTGCCTGTGTATTAGTGCTTGTCTATGACTGCGCTCTGTGTGCATGCATGACATGTATGTGCCTGTGTATTAGTGCTTGTCTATGACTGCGCTCTGTGTGCATGCATGACATGTATGTGCCTGTGTATTAGTGCTTGTCTATGACTGCGCTCTGTGTGCATGCATGACATGTATGTGCCTGTGTATTAGTGCTTGTCTATGACTGCGCTCTGTGTGCATGTATGACATGTATGTGCCTGTGTATTAGTGCTTGTCTATGACTGCGCTCTGTGTGCATGTATGACATGTATGTGCCTGTGTATTAGTGCTTGTCTATGACTGCGCTCTGTGTGCATGTATGACATGTATGTGCCTGTGTATTAGTGCTTGTCTATGACTGCGCTCTGTGTGCATGTATGACATGTATGTGCCTGTGTATTAGTGCTTGTCTATGACTGCGCTCTGTGTGCATGTATGACATGTATGTGCCTGTGTATTAGTGCTTGTCTATGACTGCGCTCTGTGTGCATGTATGACATGTATGTGCCTGTGTATTAGTGCTTGTCTATGACTGCGCTCTGTGTGCATGTATGACATGTATGTGCCTGTGTATTAGTGCTTGTCTATGACTGCGCTCTGTGTGCATGTATGACATGTATGTGCCTGTGTATTAGTGCTTGTCTATGACTGCGCTCTGTGTGCATGTATGACATGTATGTGCCTGTGTATTAGTGCTTGTCTATGACTGCGCTCTGTGTGCATGTATGACATGTATGTGCCTGTGTATTAGTGCTTGTCTATGACTGCGCTCTGTGTGCATGAATGACAAAAAAGCAAAATGTGATGACCAGCTGAAAATACCTAAGGCTACTTTCACACATCCGGTTTGAGCCCTGCGGCTCAATCCGGCTGTGAAAACTATGCAACGGATGCGGTGAAAACACCGCATCCTTTGCATCAGTTTTTACATGCGGCCGGTCCGGTTTTTTCCGGTTGCGGCATGCTACTGAGCATGCGCAGTGGAAAATACCGCATGCGGCGACCGGATGCGGTTTTTTCCGCATCGCGCCGCATCCGGCCTCCATAGGGATGCATTGAAAAATGCGCCGCAGCGGCCGGATGCGGCGCGATGCGGTGTTTTTTGCCGGAGCAAAAAACGTTGCAGGGTACGTTCGATCCGGCCGCCGCATCGGCTAAATCTGCCGCATGCGGCAAAAACCGGACCGAACGCAAGCCCCTACGGCACAATGCGGCACTAATGTAAGTCAATGCAAAAAAACCCGCAATCGGCGTTACAAAAGCCGGTTGCGGTTTTTCTGCAGAACGCCGTATTGTGCCGCAGAGCAAAAGTCCGGATGTGTGAAAGTACCCTTAGCCATACTAAAAGTCGCTCTTCATGCTGGTGAGTGACCAAGTGGAGGGAAAGAAAAAAGCGCAAGCATATGTATATATAGAGCACGCCACTAATAAATGACAATGAAAAAACTTTACTAAACATCACACGTTACAGGTATACAAATAAAACTATTTAAAACCACGGGGTATGAAACCCCAATAAGACCATCAGTCACCCAGCCACAATATAAACAATGTGAAAAGCTGGAACCCCAGAAAAGTCAATAATGCTGCACAATAAACAATGCAAATATAAAGGCCTCAATAGTGCGAGGTAAGTACAAATAATCATGACTACAAAATCAGATCTGTTACACCCAAAATCCACATGATATGGAATGTTAACTAACATAAGCAAGGGTCACATAGAGGATGAACTGCCCTATGGTACCTCAAGGTGTATATGGAGTCCAGCTGGTCCCCAGATAACAATGGCTGGGGCTAACCCCACACGTATTGTTTATTGTGCAGCATTATTGACTTTTCTGGGGTTCCAGTTTTTCACATTGCTTATATTGTGGCTGAGTGACTGATGGTCTTATTGGGGGGTTTCATACCCCGTGATTTTATATGATTTTATTTGTATACTTGTAACGTGTGTGTCATGATCCACGTCCGGTATTTTCCGCTCCAGAGTTTCCCAGACCCGGCCTGGTCACATCAGAGGGATAACTCCCATCAGCCTCGTTCTGGTTTAACCCCTTCACCCCCGGCCACTAAAACACCCTAATGACCGGGCCATTTTTTGCAATTCTGACCAGTGTCACTTTGACAGGTTATAACTCTGGAACGCTTCAACGGATCCTGGCGATTCTGAGATTGTTTTTTCGTGACATATTGTACTTCATGTCAGTGGTAAATTTAAACCGATAATTTTTGCGTTTATTTGTGAAAATTTAGGAAATTTTGCAAACATTTTGAAAATTTCACAATTTTCAAACTTTGAAAATTTATGCCCATAAATCTGAGAGATATGTCACACATAATAGTTACTAAATAACATTTCCCACTTGTCTACTTTACATCAGCGCAATTTTCGAAACAAATTTTTTTTTCGTTAGGAAGTTAGAAGGGGTCAAAAGGTCATCAGCGATTTCTCATTTTTCCAACAAAATTTAGAAAATAATTATTTTTTTTTAGGGACCACATCACATTTGAAGTGACTTTGAGAGACCTAGGTGACAGAAAATACCCAAAAGTGACCCCATTCTAAAAACTGCACCCCTCACTCTGCTCAAAACCACATCCAAAACGTTTATTAATCCTTTAGGTGCTTCACAGGAACCAAAGCAATGTGAAAGGAAAAAATGAAAATTTTACTTTTTAACACAAAAATGTGACTTTAGCCATAAAATTTTCCTTTTCACAAGGGAGAAAAGAGAAAGTGCACCCTACAATTTATTGTGCATTTTCTCCTGAGTACGCTGATACCCCATATGTGGTAAAAATCAAATTGTTTGGGCGCACGGCAGAGCTCGGAAGGGAAGGAGCGCCATTTGAATTTTTGAGTGCAAAATTAGCTGCACTCATTAGCGGACGCCATGTCGGGTTTGAAGACCCCCTGAGGTGCCTAAACAATGGAGCTCCCCCACAAATGACCCCATTTTGGAAACTAGAGCCCTCAAATATTTTTTCTACATGTTTGGTGAGCACTTTGAACACCTGGGGGCTTCACAGAAGTTTATAACGTTGAGCTATGAAAAGAAAAAAAAAAAAAACTTTTTACCACAAAACTGTTGCTTCAACTAGGTAGCTTTTTTTTCACAAGGGTATCAGCAAAAAATTCACCATAAAATTTATAGTGCATTTTTTCCTGAGTACGCAGATACCTCATATGTGGTGGAAAGTAATTGTTTGGGCGCATGGCGGGCTCAGAAGAGAAGGAGCGCCATTTGACAGCAAAATTGGTTGGAATCATTAGCGGACGCCATGTCACGTTTTGGAGACCCCCTATGGTGCCTAAACAGTGGAGCTCCCCCACAAATTACCCCATTTCGGAACTAGACCCCTCAAGGAATTTATCTAGATGTTTGGTGAGCCCCTTATACCCGCAGGGGCTCCACAGAAGTTGATAACGTTGAACCGTGAAAATTATTATTTTTTTTTAACCACAAAATTTTTGTATCAACCAGGTAGCTTTTTTTTTTTTTTTTTTTTACAAATGGTATCAGGAAAAAATGTACCATAAAGCATATTGTGCAATTTTTCCTGAGTACGCAGATACCTCATATGTGGTGGAAAGTAATTGTTTGGGCACATGGTGGGGTTCAGAAGAGGAGGAATGCCATTTGACTTTTCAAACGCACAGACGCAGTGCACTGATCGGCCGCTGCAGGACGCACGGTCGGATGAGATACAAAAAGCGTCGTGAATACGGAAAAAAGTCACGCCAAAAATTGAGCAGGGATGCCGATCCGTTATGTGCATCCCTGTTCAGCGCTCGGCGGGACGCACGGACGGATGTGATACAAAAAGCATCGCGAATACGGAAAAAAGTCACGCCAAAAACTGACCACAGATGCAGATCCGTTATCTGCATTCCTGATCAGCGCTTGGCGGGACGCACGGACGGATGAGGTGTAAAAATGGACAGGATACAAGAGAAAAAAAAAAAGTTATACTCACAGTACCAAGAGGATCACTGACCAGAAGAGCTGCAGAGGAACAAGAAGGCAGTGAGATGGACAGCTTTACACCAGCAGCAGGCAGGACGTTGGACAGATCAGCAGAAGGACCCAGCGATGGAGGCAGATGTGATCCGGCCAGTGAAGACCTCGGACGACCCGTGAAGGCAGGTAAGAGGACGTCGGTGGGGGGGAGGGGGGGGCGCAGAGGGGGAGCAGAGGGGGTGGAGAAGCAAAGGCAGAAGGAAGGAACCTTGGAAGCAGAATAGAGATGACAGAGGAGGCAGGCAGATCGCGTGGGTAGCAGATCGGGATGCCGGGGGGCAGATCGGGGCGTAGGGGGGCAGATCGGGGGGGGGCACGGGCAGGGGCCTTCACGGGAGTGCGCAGGGAGCGGAATACTTACCATTGGAGCAGGAGCGGCGGTGACATCAGAGGCGGCTGCAGCAGCAGCGGTGGCGTGGTACCAAAAGTACCAGCCACTCCACGCTGCAGACATGTTGGGGGGAGGGTCCCCAGACCAGGACAGGCCTGGGGAGGGCGGCCACCCGCAGATCAGACCGCCCCACTGCACACTGATTGGAGCCTTTGCTCGTCATAGCACGATCGCTCCAATCAGTGCTGCAGGGGCTGGGGGCGACATGTTAGAGATCCGGCTATGATCTGCTGTAGCTGCTACAATAGATCATAGCAGGATCTCACAGTATCGCACTAATTCGGGCATTATTTTTGCCGAACGATGTGGTTGGCGGTTCAGATTTGAACAGCCAATCACATCGATCGCCTATGGGGGGTGGCGATGCCACCCCCCCTGGGGTCAGGCAAAGGTCCCCTGCTGTAAGAAACAGCAGGGGACATCATTTGAAAGCAGTTGCTATGGCCACGGCAATCAAATGAAGTTTAGGCCGTAAAATTACGTCCCTGGTTGTTAAGTCACGTTAAAATAGGACGTCATTTTACTGCCCGCGGTCGTGAAAGGGTTAAGGAGACACTATATCTGGTCGCTGCCACTGCATTCCTGTGCTGGTTATAGTTTTGCTCTGCAGCCTGTGATTGGCTCTGGTGAGATTTCCTGTTTGATCTGACTCCTTGTTACCGTGCCCTAAACTGTACCCTCCCCCGTTTGTCTGCCTGTCCCAGTCTCTGACTTCCTGCTCGGTCACTATGTGGTCTAGTCACAGTGTGGCGGTATTTCTCCATTGTATGTGGTTGCATTCAGTCACTATGTGGTGGTAATATGTGGTCTGGTCACGGCGGTATTTCTCCCTTGTATGTAGTGTTGTTGGTTTTGGTATAGTGGATTGTGTTGTGTAGGAGGTCACTTTTTCCCTCCATCAATAAGGAAAGATTATTTCCAATACAGATTTATATACTAGGACATTTAACCCCTCCCTGTCCTGTGATTATTACACTGCAGCAAATATGCACTTACAGAGGTTCTCCGGTGAAAACAAATAATCGCCTCTTCTACAGCCAGGTGCACACATTGAGTATTTGGTAACAATTTTACCTCAGTATTTGTAGCCAAAACCAGGAGTGGTAAAATCATAGTAAAAGTCTAATAGAAACACGGGCACCACTTCTGTATTTATCACCCACTCCTGGTTTTGGCTACAAATACTGATGTAACATACTGAACGTGTGAACATGGCCTAAGGATAGGGATAACTTATTCATCAGAATACTGGGACCAGCACTGATCGGCAAAATGTGCAACTTTTACTCCCCATTACTCTGGAGCTCATGTACGATTGACCCCTGATCCATTCATTCCCTCAGTGGCTGCCGTGTGCTGTGCTTGGCGTTTGACCGCCCCATTTGGATGAATGGAGCTGCAGTCACACATCCTAGCTGCCGCTGCATTATATAATGGGGATAGAAGGGCCATGTCAGGGATAAAAGTTCCCAATCTTCCGATTGGTGCGGTTTCCACTCGTCTGGTTCAACCAATCAATAAATTATCACCAACCTAACCTGTGGATCGGTGATCACTTGTCACCAAAGACCCTCTACTGCAAACTACTGTAATTATACATCAGTTATGGTGCACAGGAGATGTGCAGGAGCCGCCTGTGCTTTACAGTCATTTCTCCAGTATAAGGCTGCGTGCCCACCATCAGTGTTTGCAGCGTTTTGGACGCAGCATGCTTCAGCTGCGTCCAAAACGCAGTACAGTACAAGCACAGTGGATGGGATTTCTAGAAATCCGGTACCCACTGTGCTTGTTTTTTTTCCACAGCAAACACTGACCTGCGGTAAGTCTTTCCAGACCGCATCATGTCAATTCTTTGCTGCGGAATTCCATGCGTCCTCTGTAGGGAGAACAGAAGCAAGAGACTGCAGCGCACAAACCCTGATCGTAGGTACAAGCAGCTGCGGTCTCCTGCATTCACCTGCGGAGGAGACTTGCAGACCCACAGGTCAGGACTCAGTGTCTCAGGTCTCTTTCACACGTTCGTGAAAATCACGCACGTTTTTCACGGACGTGTCAAAGGTGCGTATTGCCCTGCGTGAGCTGTGTTTATGGCACACGGAGAACGGGAACTTTCTGCTCACCTGTCCCTGGCATCGCTGTCCGTGGTGCTGATCTTCGGTCTCCGGTCCTGCCGACTCCCCGCTGCTGCAGCTTCCGGCCGCAGTGAAGTGAATATGCAATGAGCATAATGAGCGGCGGTCGGAAGCAAGTGACAGCAGCGGCAGAGACAGGAGGGCTGGAGAAGGGGAGTAAAGTTTTTGGTTTTTTTTTCCTCAGACACGTGTGTTTTCTCCGGCGCATGTCACACGGAACACCTCCAGCTGGCATTAACCCACATTGGGTGGGATGAGAATGCAGGGAAAGGGACTGTTTCTCCTGTTAGGAGTCAGTTAAGTAGAGACCTTGAGCAAGAGGACATGTCTTTTGGGTGTGTGTGTTGTATTCGAGGGAGCAAGATCAGAGAGGAACCATACATGGCAACAGAGATCCAGCACATGGGCAGGTGGATGAAGCCTGCGAGTGACAGACTTGGAAGGGAAGTGAGTCCAGTGTTAGCCAGACATGGGGGACCTTAGAGAGGAGAATTTTTACCTTGGTGACCAAAATTTTCAATTTTCGTCTCATCTGACCACAGCACCTTCTGGCCTCTCTTCTATAAAGCCAGCTCTATGGAGTGTACAGCTTATTATGATCGTATGGACAGATACTTCAGTCTCTGCTTAGGAACTCCACAGCTCCTTCAGGCTTACCTTTGGTCTCTGTTCAGCTACTCTGACTAATGCCCTCCTTGTTCAGACTGAGAGTTTTGGTGGGCGGCCCTCTCTGGGCAGGTTTGTTGTGGTACCATGGTCTTTCCATTTGATGATAATGGAATTGATGGTTCTGTGGGACATCAGATATTGTAATATTTTTTTAGTCCCCAACCCTGACTAATACGTCTCAATCTCCTTGGTCTTCATGGTGTTGTTTGGAGATCTCTTTGGTCTTCATGGTGTTGTTTGGAGATCTCTTTGGTCTTCATGGTGTTGTTTGGAGATCTCTTTGGTCTTCATGGTGTTGTTTGGAGATCTCTTTGGTCTTCATGGTGTTGTTTGGAGATCTCTTTGGTCTTCATGGTGTTGTTTGGAGATCTCTTTGGTCTTCATGGTGTTGTTTGGAGATCTCATTGGTCTTCATGGTGTTGTTTGGAGATCTCATTGGTCTTCATGGTGTTGTTTGGAGATCTCATTGGTCTTCATGGTGTTGTTTGGAGATCTCATTGGTCTTCATCGTGTTGTTTGGAGATCTCCTTGGTCTTCATAGTGTTGTTTGGAGATCTCCTTGGTCTTCATAGTGTTGTTTGGAGATCTCCTTGGTCTTCATCGTGTTGTTTGGAGATCTCCTTGGTCTTCATCGTGTTGTTTGGAGATCTCTTTGGTCTTCATCGTGTTGTTTGGAGATCTCTTTGGTCTTCATCGTGTTGTTTGGAGATCTCTTTGGTCTTCATGGTGTTGTTTGGAGATCTCCTTGGTCTTCATCGTGTTGTTTGGAGATCTCCTTGGTCTTCATCGTGTTGTTTGGAGATCTCCTTGGTCTTCATCGTGTTGTTTGGAGATCTCCTTGGTCTTCATCGTGTTGTTTGGAGATCTCCTTGGTCTTCATCGTGTTGTTTGGAGATCTCCTTGGTCTTCATCGTGTTGTTTGGAGATCTCCTTGGTCTTCATCGTGTTGTTTGGAGATCTCCTTGGTCTTCATCGTGTTGTTTGGAGATCTCCTTGGTCTTCATCGTGTTGTTTGGAGATCTCCTTGGTCTTCATCGTGTGGTTTGGTTAGGCTGGTTTCACACTACGTCTTTTTAACATCCGTCCATAACGTTTTTTTAGCGGAAGTACGGATCCTGCTTTTACAGCAAATAACGTATGCAAACGCATCTGTTATTTTGCAGGATCCTGCACTGGATGTTTAGGGGCGGGCATTGGAGTCATGTGATCGGGAGTGAGGGGAACTAGACTGGGAGGAGGCTTCTGACAGCTGCAGACGCTGGTAACCAAGGTAAACATCGGCCTTGGATACCCGATATTTATCTTGGTTACGAGTGTCTGCAGCTGCTAGGAGCAGGGCTGCCTGCACGCGTAACCAACGTAAACATCGGGTAACTAAGAGAAGTGGTTACGCGATATTTACCTTGGTTACGAGTGTCCGCAGCTCTCAGGTGGGAGAGAGAGGGAGGAGAGGAAGGGGGAAAGACATAGATAGAGAGAGAGAGGGTGAGGGAGGGAGTAGAGAGATAGACAGATCACGCGAGACTGGTTCTGGGCATGCTCAGTACTTTCTGGGCATGCTCAGTACAAAAGCAGGATCCTGTCTATCAGCACGCCACGGTTCACCTGCGTTTGCGTGCTGTTTAGTCAGGATCCGGTGACTTGCAGTATTTTGACGCAGCTCAAAAACGCTACAAGTAGCGTTTTTGAAACATGTTAAAAAACTGCAAGTCACCGGATCCGCACTATAACGCACGCAAACGCAGGTGAACGGATGTTAACGCGAGTCCATTGCAAATGCATTGAAATGAAAACGCATTTGCACTGGATCCGTACTTCCGCTAAAATAACGTTTTCAACGGATGTTAAAAAGACGTAGTGTGAAACCAGCCTAAGTGGTGCCTCCTGCTTAATGTTTCTGCAGCCTCTGACAGACCCCGAGACACTTAGAGGTGGTCTTCTTTTCTCTAAGCATATGACATGATTTTTTTTAGGGGCTTCATAGCATAAGGGTTGAATGCATATACACGGCAATTTTTATGTATTTTATCCCATAAGGTTGTAAATGTAACAAAATAGGTAAACAGCCAAGGCGGTGAATACTTTTTCAAAGCGCTATATATACAGAGAAATGGAAAAAATGTCAGTTCAGGACACAAAAAAAACCCTCACTCAGCTGCACTGATAGGAAAATAAAAATGTCTCAGCTCTCAAAAAATGGCAGACAATTTTTTTTTTCTCTTTCCAATTTCAGATTTTTTTTCCACTACTCAAATGAGAACAAAAAGCAGACAAACTTGATATCGCTGTAATCATACTGACCTGGAGACTTATGATATTAGGTCATTTTTACCACACATTGAACACCATAAAAAAATAGAACCCAACTAACAATGGTGGAATTGTATTTTTTCACCATTTCAATATACTAGGATATTTTTGGGGGATTTTTTCAACCTAGGATATTTTTTGTGCCAAAATCATAGCACACGGATGGGCCATATGCACCTTCAACATGGCCGTGCAAAACATGAACGCTTTTCACGGATGTGTGAAGGGGCCTTAGAGAGTCACCGTGAGAGTGCAGTGACGTGTACTGATTTTGTTTTATCTGTTTCCCATAGGTATGGCCTTTTAAATGAAATGTTGGTTGCTCTGAGCCTCCTGATAAGATCACCCCTTTAAGTACAATATTGCTTGCCTGGGGCATTTACTTCTATATGCTATTACTGGATGTTTTGGTTATGGACATTACTAATGTAATCCGGGTTTTGGGGAGTAGAGGGGGTTGTTGCTGCTTATGAGGTACAGAGTTTGGATCAGAGGACCCAAAACCTCTTTGTGCATCATGGTCTGTACTCGGGGCGGGAATATTGGACATATGAAATCGGCTTTAGGCTTAGGATCACATCACAACCTTCTGAATTCCGTTGATAACAAGATCCTTATCCGTTTTTTTTCAGTGCAGCTCAATCCGGCTCAAAAACCTATGCAACGGATGCGGCAAAAAAAAAAAAAAAAACGGATCCGTTGCATAAGTTTTTCAATGCGGCCCGTCCGTTTTTTGACGGATGCGGCTTGATACTGAGCATGCGCAGTGCAAAAATACGCATCCGGTGGCCGGATGTGATTTTTGCCGCAGGACGCCACAGGACGCCGCATCCGGTGTCCATAGGCTTGCATTGTAAATCGCGCAGATGCGGGTTTTTTTGCCGCACAAAAAAAGGGTGCCAGGCAACGTTCCATCCGGCCGCCGCATAGGCTAAATATGCCGCATCCGTCAAAAAACGGACTCAACGCAAGGCCATGCGGCACAATACGGCACTAATGCATGTCTGTGGAAAAAAAACGCAACTGGCGGCAAAAAAAAAACGGTTGCGTTTTTTCTGCAGAGCGCTGTATTGTGCCGCTCAGCAAAAACCGGATGTGTGAAAGCAGCCTAAGACTATGTTTTCCATTTCGGAAAGTGAAAAAAAAAAAAAAAAAAAAAAAAAAAAAAGCAATTGTGTACATGAGATTGCTGAAATCTCCTAGCTTTTGCTTGTACTGTAAAATCAGCTTTTAATTTGCATAAAACGCATTAAAAAAAAAAAAAAAAAGCTTCCAAGTAACTCAATGTGTGAACTTAGCCTAACTTTGGATCCTACATTTGTTCACCAAAACAGAAGAAGAAATAGGAGAACAGTCAAAACCTCCTCTTTGAAATGTTTCCCCATGTTCGGCCTTCTGGGACCCAGTGACGGAAGAGACTACAGATCCCCCCAACACTAGTGTAGTTGTAACCTAAAGTGGGGGAGTTCAGACAGGAGTTATTTTCTTAGAGAATACCCATTTTTTTTTTTTTTTTTTTTTTTTTGTTTTTAACCCCTTCACCCCCGGCCACTAAAACACCCTAATGACCGGGCCATTTTTTGCAATTCTGACCAGTGTCACTTTGACAGGTTATAACTCTGGAACGCTTCAACGGATCCTGGCGATTCTGAGATTGTTTTTTCGTGACATATTGTACTTCATGTCAGTGGTAAATTAAGGCCGATATTTTTTGCGTTTATTTGTGAAAATTTAGGAAATTTGGCGAAAATTTTGAAAATTTCGCAATTTTCAAACTTTGAAAATTTATGCCCATAAATCTGAGAGATATGTCACACAAAATAGTTACTAAATAACATTTCCCACTTGTCTACTTTACACCAGCGCAATTTTCGAAACAAATTTTTTTTCCGTTAGGAAGTTAGAAGGGGTCAAAGGTCATCAGCAAATTCTCATTTTTCCAACAAAATTTACAAAATAATTTTTTTTAGGGACCACATTACATTTGAGGTGACTTTGAGAGGCCTAGGTGACAGAAAATACCCAAAAGTGACCCCATTCTAAAAACTACACCCCTCACACTGCTCAAAACCACATCCAATAAGTTTATTAACCCTTTAGGTGCTTCACAGGAACCAAAGCAATGGGGAAGGAAAAAATGAAAATTTTACTTTTTAACACAAAAATGTTACTTTAGCCATAAAATTTTCATTTTTACAAGGGAGAAAAGAGAAAGTACACAATACAATTTATTGTGCATGTTCTCCTGAGTACGCTGATACCCCATATGTGGTAAAAATCAATTGTTTGGACACACGGCAGAGCTCGAAAGGGAAGGAGCGCCATTTGAATTTTTGAACGCAAAATTAGCTGCACTCATTAGCGGACGCCATGTCGGGTTTGAAGACCCCCTGAGGTGCCTAACCAATGGAGCTCCCCCACAAGTGACCCCATTTTGGAAACTAGAGCCCTCAAATAATTTTTCTAGATGTTTGGTGAGCACTTTGAACCCCTGGGGGCTTCACAGAAGTTTATAGCGTTGAGCCGTGAAATGAAAAAAAAATTGTTTTACCACAAAACGGTTGCTTCAACCAGGTAGCTTTTTTTTTCACAAGGGTAACAGGAAAAAATGCACCATAAAATGTATTGTGCATTTTCTCCTGAGTACGCAGATACCTCATATGTGGTGGAAATCAAATGTTTGGACGCACAGCAGTGCTCGGAAGGCAAGGAGCGCCATTTGAATTTTTGAGTGCAAAATTAGCTGCACTCATTAGCGGACGCCATGTGGGGTATGAAGACCCCCTGAGGTGCCTAAACAATGGAGCTCCCCCACAAGTCACCCCATTTTGGAAACTAGAGCCCTCAAATAATTTTTCTAGATGTTTGGTGAGCACTTTGAACACCTGGGGGCTTCACAGAAGTTTATAGCATTGAGCCGTGAAAAGAAAAATTATTTTTTTTACCACAAAACGGTTGCTTCAACTAGGTAGCTTTTTTTTTTCACAAGGGTAACAGGAAAAAATGCACCATAAAACGTATTGTGCAATTTCTCCTGAGTACGCAGATACCTCATATGTGGTGGAAAGTAATTGTTTGAGCGCATGGCAGGGCTCAGAAGAGAAGGAGCGCCATTTGACTTTTCAAAACGCACAGACGCAGTGCACTGATCGGCCGCTGCAGGACGCACGGTCGGATGCGATAAAAAAAAGCGTCGGGGATACGTAAAAAAAAAAGTCACGCCAAAAATTGACCATGGATGCAGATACGTTATGTGCATCCCTGATCAGCGCTTGGCGGGACGCACGGACGGATGTGATACAAAAAGCGTCGTAAATATGGAAAAAAGTGACGCCAAAAACTGACCACGGATGCAGATCCGTTATCTGCATCCCTGATCAGCGCTTGGCGGGACGCACGGACGGATGCGATACAAAAAGCGTCGTGAATACGGAAAAAAGTCACGCCAAAAATTGAGCAGGGATGCCGATCCATTATCTGCATCCCTGATCAGCGCTTGGCAGGACGCACGGACGGATGAGGTGTAAAAATGGACAGGGGATACGGAAAAAAAAAAAAAAAGTTATACTCACAGTACCCAGAGGACTAGCAGGAGGATCACTGACCAGAAGAGCTGCAGAGGAACAGATGGCAGAGAGATGGACAGCTTTACAGGAGCAGCAGGCAGATCAGCAGAATGCCCAGGAAGGACCCAGCGATGGACGCAGATGTGATCAGGCCGGTGAAGACAGGTAAGAGGACGTCGGGGGAGAGCAGAGGGGGAGAGGGGGGGGTGAGAGCAGAGGGGGGTTGAGAGCAGAGGGGGGGAGAGCAGAGGGGGAGGGGGGAGAGCAGAGGGGGAGACCGGAGAGGGAGCTGCAGAAGCAGAATAGAGATAATGGGGGAGGCAGTCAAATCGCGGGGGGCGGATCGGGATGTGGGGGGGGGGGCACGGCAGGGGCTATCACGGCAGCGCGCAGGGGCACCACGGGAGCGCGCACGGGCTGCAAAGTGAGCACAGTACTCACGTGCAGCAGCAGCAGATCGCAGATCGCAACAGGGAAGCACATTGGCAGGGGGCAGATCGCGGCAGGGAAGCACATGGCAGGGGGCAGATCACGGCAGGGAAGCACATGGCAGGGGGCAGATCACAGCAGGGGGCAGATCGCAGTAGGAGGCAGATCGCAGCAGGGCGGCACATCAGGGAGCATGCAGGGGCCATCATGGGAAGCGCGCAATACTCACGTGGAGCCGGAGCGGAGGTGACATCGGCGGCGGCAGCAGCGGTGGCGTGGTACCACAAGTACCAGCCACTGCACGCTGCAGACATGTTGGGGGAGGGCTCACAGGCCAGCACAGGCCTGGGGAGGGCGGCCACCGGCAGATCAGACCGCCCCACTGCACACTGATTGGAGCGATTGCGCGTCATAGCACGATCGCTCCAATCAGTGCTGCAGGGGCTGGGGGCGGCATGTTTGAGGTCCACCTATGATATGCTGCTGCAGCTGCGGCATCTCATAGCTGGATCTCACAGGATCGCACTAATTCGGGCATTATTTTTGCCGAAATTAGTGCGATCGATGTGGTTGGCGGTTCAGATTTGAACAGCCAATCACATCGATCGTCGATAGGGGGTGGCGATGCCGCCCCCCCTGGGGTCAAGCAAAGGTCCCCTGCTGTAAGAAACAGCAGGGGACATCATTTGAAAGCCGTTGCTATGGCCACGGCAATCAAATGAAGTTTAGGCAGTAAAATTACGTCCCTGGTCGTTAAGTCACGTTAAAATAGGACGTAATTTTACTGCCCGCGGTCGTGAAGGGGTTAAAGGGTTATTCCCATCTTTAAGATCCTATCCCCAATATGTAGTAGGTGTAATAATATTACCAAATACCTCCAATTAGAAATGTAGTATAGTTCTCCTGATATAGCCATGTCTCTTACCTCATGTGGAAGGCATTGCAGGAACTTGGGTATCTATGGTGACGACCTTATAGTGACAACAAGGCCTCATTCACATGTTAGTATTTTTTCATCGGTATTTATTTGCCGAAGTCAGGAGTGGAACTGTCACTCTAGGTACGAAAAATTACCTAGCGAAGACGAAAGGGAAGGGGGTCCCTGTGTCTAGGGAAGAGGGAGATGGTGACTCCTGACCCAACCTACTGCTGGTCCTTGGGGTCCCTCACCATTCTAGATAGGTGCGGAACCTATGCGCCGAGCCGGATACCTGACTCTAAGTATTCCTAGTGCTGAACCCTAAATAGGGAACGGATGGGATGAGTTCTTCCTCAACCCCACCAAACACTATTGAAGACACAAGGAGGACACACAGGAGAACATGCATGAACTACTTAGCCACAGATGACACCGGTAGACGTTCAGCAATGATAATACAGAGGAGTACAAGCCACCTGCTTGCAACCAAGGCTTGAATGAACTAAAAAAAATAATCACCAGCACCAGTTCAAGGAAGAAAGGGGTACTTTAGCACCAAGAGAATGCTGATGATCAGAGCTGGGAGAGTTGAATCCAGCTGGAAAGCTATCTATACCAATGAATACTGACAGCAGGAACAATGAAAAGTCAGGGAGCATTTTGCCCAGTCAAACGCTGGGACCTTCTATGGCCAGAAACCACATGACTGTAACCCGTGACACACCTGTAACAGGAACTTACAGGGAAAAACTACAATTGAAAGATTGACTCCTGTTCTGTGTTTTTGAGACACTCTTGGTTTGGCCTACAAATACTGATCAAAAAAACTGATGTGTGAATGAGTCCTCAGTTCGTTTAGTTAGTTGGTCGTGGTCATAACCAGGATTTCCTAAGGTCCTGTAATGCCCTGCACATGAGGTAAGAGACATGGCTATATCAGGAGAACTATACTACATTTCTAACTGGAGTTATTTGCTAATAATATTATTATTACACCTACTAGATATTAGGATAGGATCTTGGAGATGGGAATACCCCTTTAAATCTTGAAAGTAACATACTAAGCCACGTGTAATCTGATTTTCCATTAATAATAAATGAAGCAAAAATAATCTTTCACTGAATAGGATCACATGTACTGATCACACGTCCGGCAGCCGAGCCGGCGTGTACAACATTAACTCTTTCCTTGCACTATATGCCAGGAAATCAGTACAAAAGCGTATTTCATTCCATAGAGTCATGGGACGGTGGCGCAGCAAGGCAGCGGTGTGGGATAGACAAGTTCCTGCAGGACACAGGGTCTGCCATGAATCAGAGTCTGGACACATGAATTCATTTTGTAGAAAACAAATGTAGTTTTGGTAAATCATATGACAGGAGTACCGTAATCTTTCCGCAGTCTCTTATATGGCTATATAGGCGTGTAATGTAATCCAAGATGCCAAGCACATGTTTCAGGAGGCGGTGCACCCAACAATCACCCAAGATATAAATTTGAAATAACATAGAAGGAAAAGTGCACAGCACTGCTTAACCTTTCAAGAGGTAGTGAGATGATCCCGTTTCACCACTAAGCAGTGTGGTTGTTGCTTTGTGACATCGGGCACAATCCTGAAAAAATTCCTGGTATGATGGAAGCTGCTGTCTCAACCGTGGTGCTATTGCCCAGACGAAGCCATCAATTCATAGAAAATAAAAGAGCGGGCAGCACTCTGCAGGTAGCTTCAGACAGCTTTATTTTTCGATGCTGACAGGTGTCCATGGACCCGTGAAAGCGCCCCTAGAGGTGCGAAACGGTACCGTCGTCCTCGTGCTCCCCTCCCTCCACTCCCTCATGTCTGTTACACCTGTCAGCATCGAAAAATAAAGCTGTCTGAAGCTACCTGCAGAGTGCTGCCCGCTCTTTTATTTTCTATCACCCAAGATATAAAGGGTCTTATTATATAAAAACGATCTAAAGACAATAAGACTGTGTGCACACAATGAGTTTATGACGCTTTGTATTTTTGCTATGTCAAAAACACACAACATCTTAGGCTACATGCGCACGCTACTTCTTTTTCGTGTTCACAAAATGCAGCCAAAACTGCACCTTGTCAGAGAGCCTGGAAATGTCAAAAAATGTAGGTGCTTTTTTGGTGCATTTTTGCTGCTTTTTTGGTGCGTTTTTGCTGCTTTTTTGGTGCGTTTTTGGCTGCAGTTTTGTCAACAATTGTTTCATGTATTTTTCAGTTCAAACAAGCCCATAAAGCTTGTTGAATTGGGAAAAAAAAAAAAAATTAGAAATAAATAAATAATTAAAAAAAACGGCGTGCGGTCCCCCCCAATTTTAATGCCAGCCAGATAAAGCCATACGGCTGAAGGCTGGTATTCTCAGGATGGGGAGCTCCACGTTATGGGGAGCCCCCCAGCCTAACAATATCAGTCAGCAGCCGCCCAGAATTGCCGCATACATTAGATGCGGCTGTTCTGGGACTGTACCCGGCTCTTCCCGATTTGCCCTGGTGCGTTGGCAAATCGGGGTAATAAGGAGTTAATGGCAGCCCATAGCTGCCACTAAATCCTAGATTAATCATGTCAGGCGTCTATGAGACACCCTCCATGATTAATCTGTAAATTACAGTAAATAAACACACACAAACCCGAAAAATCCTTTATTAGAAATAAAGAACACAAACACATTCCCTCATTACCAATTTATTAACCCCGACAAAGCCCTCCATGTCCGGCGTAATCCAGGATGATGCAGCGTCGCATCCAGCTCTGCTGCATGGAGGTGACCGGAGCTGCAGAAGACACCGCCACTCCGGTCACCTCCATGCAGCTAATGAAGACAGCCGCTCGATCAGCTGAGCTGTCACCGAGGTTACCCGCGGCCACCGCTGAATCCAGCGGTGGCCGCGAGTAACCTCAGTGACAGCTCAGCTGATCGCGCTACAGCGTGGAGCCGGCGGCAGGAGCGTGGAGCCGGCGGCAGGAGCGTGGAGCCGGCGGCAGGAGCGTGGAGCCCGGGACTTTCAGCGGCGGCGGTGGCGGTGAGATCTCCCCTGTGCGTGCACGCTGGGGACCGCGGTACTTCGGGGAACACGTGCAGGACGGGACTATCAGCGGCGGCGGCAGCGAGAGGGGGATGGACGTTGGCAGCTGAAAACATTGATTTTTTTTCCCTTTCGCTGCCGCCGCTGCTGATAGTCCCGTCCTCCACATCATCTCCCCTGTGCGTGCACGCTGGGGACAGTGGTACTTCGGGGAACACGTGGAGGACGGGACTATCAGCGGCGCCCTGGCCAAAAACTGATGCTCTAGCATATTTAGTGTAGGGACCTACAGACATGAGGTCCCTTGACGAGGGTGTAGGCTTACGTTTTATGGCCATAAATACCAACAAAAACCTCATATTTTTTTGTTTGTACAGGATACAGCCAGGCCCCTTTCTGTTGGGCCTTGCATTGTAGAGTGTCTGTCCGTGCATGATATACAGTGGAGTACGGCTTGGCAGCCCGCCTGATCTAATAGAAGGGCGTTACCTAATAGGCTGCGGGTTTGTGACTGTGTCATCTGCATGTGAACAGCGCTCTATGCAAGCCACTTGTGTGCAGTTTTATCATCTAGCAGTCACCTCCCCTCCATTCCATGAAGGTGTGTGTGTGATCTGCTTCTCCTGCACCTGTGATGCCTCCACTTAGTGGGGGTTTAGCTGTATCCTGCTAGAGCATCAGTTTTTGGCCAGGGCGATGTACACACTGCAGCCCAACTTGCTGTGAGTAATACTTGATTTTTGGAGGACATTATCCTCTTATTGTTGCTTTTTTTATATTTAGTGTAGGGACCTACAGACATGAGGTCCCTTGAGGAGGGGGTAGGCTTACGTTTTATGGCCATAAATACCAACAAAAACCTCATATTTTTTTGTTTGTACAGGATACAGCCAGGCCCCTTTCTGTTGGGCCTTGCATTGTAGAGTGTCTGTCCGTGCATGATATACAGTGGAGTACGGCTTGGCAGCCCGCCTGATCTAATAGAAGGGCGTTACCTAATAGGCTGCGGGTTTGTGACTGTGTCATCTGCATGTGAACAGTGCTCTATGCAAGCCACTTGTGTGCAGTTTTATCATCTAGCAGTCACCTCCCCTCCATTCCATGAAGGTGTGTGTGTGATCTGCTTCTCCTGCACCTGTGGTGCCTCCACTTAGTGGGGGTTTAGCTGTATCCTGCTAGAGCATCAGTTTTTGGCCAGGGCGATGTACACACTGCAGCCCAACTTGCTGTGAGTAATACTTGATTTTTGGAGGACATTATCCTCTTATTGTTGCTTTTTTTATATTTAGTGTAGGGACCTACAGACATGAGGTCCCTTGACGAGGGTGTAGGCTTACGTTTTATGGCCATAAATACCAACAAAAACCTCATATTTTTTTGTTTGTACAGGATACAGCCAGGCCCCTTTCTGTTGGGCCTTGCATTGTAGAGTGTCTGTCCGTGCATGATATACAGTGGAGTACGGCTTGGCAGCCCGCCTGATCTAATAGAAGGGCGTTACCTAATAGGCTGCGGGTTTGTGACTGTGTCATCTGCATGTGAACAGTGCTCTATGCAAGCCACTTGTGTGCAGTTTTATCATCTAGCAGTCACCTCCCCTCCATTCCATGAAGGTGTGTGTGTGATCTGCTTCTCCTGCACCTGTGATGCCTCCACTTAGTGGGGGTTTAGCTGTATCCTGGTAGAGCATCAGTTTTTGGCCAGGGCGATGTACACACTGCAGCCCAACTTGCTGTGAGTAATACTTGATTTTTGGAGGACATTATCCTCTTATTGTTGCTTTTTTTAGACTATCAGCGGCGGCAGCAGCGAGAGGGAAAAATCAATGTTTTCAGCTGCCAATGTCCATCCCCCTCTCGCTGCCGCTGCTGATAGTCCCCGTCCTCCACATCATCTCCCCTGGGGACAGCGGTACTTCGGGGAACACATGGAGGACAGGACGGGACCACTTGCCTGACCTCACTTCCTGACAAATCACCTGCGTTTTTGCTAGCAAAAACGCAGGTAAAAGGCAGGTAAAATGCACCACTTTTGATTAGCATGCATTTTTCCTGCGTTTTTGATGCCCTCATTGATTTCAATGGGTGACAAATGTTGACAAAAACGCAGGAAGAATGAACATGCTGCATTTTTTTTGTCACAAACTTTTGACAAAAAAAACGCTGACAAACTGCAATGTGCGCATGACAAATCTGACTTCTCATAGACTTTGCTGGGAAGTCAGATGTCAGAAAGTTCAGCTGACAAAACTGCAGCCAAAAAAGCAGCAAAAAAGCAGCAAAAAAAGCAGCGTGCGCATGTAGCCTTAGGGCTCACTCACACTTGCGCTAGTTTGACGCAAACGGAATCCGTCACTAATGTAGTATAGTTCATTTATTTACAGTAGAAGCGCGACATCATGTGGACACAAGCGGGTACTGCATGACACACACACGTGCCATAGTAACGCGCTTCCACTGTAAATAAATGAACTGTACTACATTAGTGACGGATTCCGTTTGCGTCAAAATAGCGCAAGTGTGAAACTAGCCTTATGGGGATAATTTGCAGGCTACCAGTGCTCTGAACCTGCCCGGTGCTGGCACTTAGAGCCCCGCTGCCTGGAGGAAATTATCTTTTTTCCTCCTGCAGCATTCGGTTTCCAGTCAGATAGGCGGTGCCGGTGCGGGTTCAGTCACCGCCCTGACTGACAGCCGGCTCTAATGCAGAACCATGGGCAGCACTAATCAGGGCCTGGCTGGGTTATTGCACCTGTGTATGTTTTGCTTTAAAGCATTACCGCGCTTCAGAGAATATAAACTTTGAAAAGCCGGTTGGGGACTATGACCCCTTGGATAATCAATCCAAGGCAGATCCCTGATGTCTTCTCCCTGCTCTGCTCCCCATGACTGACTGGTTCTTGTCTGTGTATAAGGAGAGACTGTCAGTCATGGGGAGCGGAGCAAGGAGAAGACACTAGTCACCCATGAAACATGGGGCCTGATAACTTATGAGGAGATGGCCGTTTCACGAATCATGAGCGACGGACGAGTCGCATGCACCTTGACCTAAATCCTACGCCAGTTCTTGCTGCAGTAGGATTTGGCATGATGAGCGGCAGTCGCCTCACCCTTGTCCAGCTCCACCTCCACACATTTTGGCGGATCTGGGCAAAAAAGGTGTGAGCGCCAAAATTTGCATCATTTTAGAGCAGCGGCAGGTTGCGCCGAAATTACGTGACTTTCCAAAGCCTTTTATGGAATTCTGAGGTAAAAGCCTTGATGAATCTAGCTCATTGTTCCCTGTGGCTTCTCAGAGTGTGTTTATCTGACATGGCAGACTCATTCCTTTTAAATGAATTATCCAGTCTTTTAAAATTGATCTTTGGCAGACGCCATCATATCGGCACCCGCCACCCCAACAAAATCAGACTGCGAAGTTTGTGCTTGTGTCACCGGAGACTCTAACTTTGCCCACTGTCATGGCGGCTTCAGGTCCTGTCCAGATTGGTGATTCTAACACTCCGCCTGAGATTCTCTGGTGTCTGGGAACAATGCAGGTGGTCTCAGGCATTGACCTGCCGTGTGCGGATTCATAGGCGGGCTAGCAAGAGTTAATCTCTGCTAGTCTGCTTGTTTGCTTTCTTTGATCACCTGTTGTGAAGGAGCCAATTACATCTGCTCCCCACCTATATATACTCCCTGGGTCCTTCCTCCTATGCCAGCATCTCTTAGCTGGTCTGGTGTTGCAGACTTTCTGGTGCTTGTTGCTTTGTGTGGTTGTGGAATTTACCCCAGTTGCCTTTTGTAGTTTCCTTCCTGCTCTTGTTTTCCTCCTGAATTTCTTATTGTCCTATCCTATGTGTACAGTGTTCCAGAGTTTTGGTTTTCCCTGGTCTGTTTTCATCTGTTTAACATCACAATCCTGCCCCAGTCCTTCCTTGGTGGGAGGGGAGAAATCAGACTAGCTTTGGTCAAAAGCAGGGCCAGGAACAAGACTCGGGCGTCTCCACCATTAGGAGTATCCCTGAGATTAGGGATAGCATAGGGCCTCTTAATGTGAGGGACAGCTTAGGAGCCCCTATCCCTCATTATCCATCAAGCTTGAATAAGAAAAAAAATATGGTGGCACATTCCATCACGTGGTGACGATCACACTGCGTCACTCAGCTAGCCATATAAAAGGTTTTTTTTTTATTTATATGGACACTTGTTGTGAAATTTGTGTTAAAATGGGTTACAACGTTCTTGTAAATTTTTGAAGCTTTCTCTTATACTTAAACTTATTACTGGTAAATTCCTTTAATGTTGATTGTGAGTTGTTACACACCCTTCCCAGCCGCTGCTCCGTTTTTTGTTGGCAAGCTGCAGCAGTGACATCACAAATATAGTGCATGTGACTGCTGCAGCCAATCACTGAGCTCAGCAGAATCTCAGTTTGCAGCAGAAGCTCCATCTCTGGGATCACATGGTAGGGAGTAAAACTGTCTGTGTAGTTTTAAACATCTTATTATATGTTATTGTTTACACAATTGTCACTATTGGTTAAAAAATGGCAGTCACTTTATAGATCGCGCTGTCACTTCTAAGACTTTGTTCACATGGAGTGTTTATGAGTTTAAAAAACGAGTTTCTTAAACAGCAACCGTTTCAGGAAACTTTTTTTTTTTTTTCCTTTTGAAAGGGGCCGATTAGCTAAGGGGGCTGACTAGCCAAGGGACCCAACAGCCTTGGGACTAGTCACTGGCCTCATTAGCATCTCATAAAGGATCTTTAGAAATACTTTTTCTAAAGATCTCTTTATGTATGCAGCGAGATACAGGGACGGTTATATAGGGATTAGCAGTATGCACCCAGAACCATTCTTGGTTCTGGGTGCATACAGGACTTGACAGGTTCCCTTTAAGGGTACCCTGAGTTTTATATGCAGATTTTTACCATAAACTTGAATTAGAAGCAGAAATTGTTCCTGTGCTGAGAATTTTATAAATGTGCCCCAGCTGTCTACTATGTAATGGGGCCTGCTCCAGATCATGGTCAGCAAATACCACAGCTCCTGGCCAGGAAGAGGGGAGCAGAACTCACTTATGATAAGGGAGTATACAGACAAAACAGCAGAGGCTCACAGCTGCTGCTTTCTCAGGTAACACATTTCCCTGCCTGTTTTTATCACAGGAGCAAGTGTTTGCAGAAACACTGCCTGTTTTATCACAGGAGCAAGTGTTTGCAGAAACACTCACTCCTGTGATAAAACAGGCAGAGAAGTGTGTTGCCTCACACAAACAGCTGTTAGCCCCTGCTGTTTCAGCTGTATACTCACTTAACATAAGTGACTTATGCTTCCTCAACACGGCCATTACATATTACATAGCAGGGGCACATTTAGAATATCTCAACACAGGTGTAGTGCAGTCATTACTTACGGATAGTACAGATGGAAGATTAGTCAGGCAATCCGGGGTCTGGTAGCAGGAGGTAACGGTCAGGTAACGGTCCGAGGTCAAAAGCCAGGAGGTCACTAAAGGAACAGGTAGCGGGCAGAGAGGAGTCAAAACAACAGTCCGGGGTAAAGAAACAAAGATCAGAACACAGCCCAACTAAAGAACCAGAATGTACGAGTGGCAAGGTTCTGTGAGGGCATGCCCAGTAAAGAAGCAGAGCAATTACCAGGAAGATGGAACACCTGAGCAAACAGCACCTCCCAGAACCAGCAAGGAAGCCTGCACTGTCACTCAACCTGCCAGCTCAGTAAGTGCTCACTCACAGTTGCGCTATTTTGATGCAAACGGAATCCGTCACTAATGTAGTACAGGTCATTTATTTACAGTGGAAGCGCGACATTGTGTGGACACAAGCGGGTACTGCATGACACACACACGCGCCATAGTGACGCGCTTCCACTGTAAATAAATGAACTGTACTACATTAGTGACGGATTCCGTTTGCGTCAAAGTAGCGCAAGTGTGAGTGGGGCCTAATCCAGGAAAACACAGCAGAGTATCTCCTTGTGTGCAAGATGCTCTGCACAGAGGAATCGTATCAATGCCAGCTCAGTAGTCTAGAAGGACAGCAGAGCATCTCCTAGTGTGCAAGATGCTCTGCACAGAGGAATCGTATCAATGCCAGCTCAGTAGTCTAGAAGGACAGCAGAGCATCTCCTAGTGTGCAAGATGCTCTGCACAGAGGAATCGTATCAATGCCAGCTCAGTAGTCTAGAAGGACAGCAGAGCATCTCCTAGTGTGCAAGATGCTCTGCACAGAGGAATCGTGTCAATGCCAGCTCAGTAGTCTAGAAGGGCAGCAGACGTTCTCCTAGTGTGCAAGATGCTCTGCACAGAGGAATCGTATCAATGCCAGCTCAGTAGTCTAGAAGGACAGCAGAGCATCTCCTAGTGTGCAAGATGCTCTGCACAGAGGAATCGTGTCAATGCTATCTCAGTAGTCTAGAAGGGCAGCAGAGCTTCTCCTAGTGTGCAAGATGCTTTGCACAGAGGAATCGTGTCAATGCCAGCTCAGTAGTCTAGAAGGGCAGCAGAGCATCTCCTAGTGTGCAAGATGCTCTGCACAGAGGAATCGTATCAATGCCAGCTCAGTAGCCTAGAAGGGCAGCAGAGCATCTCCTAGTGTGCAAGATGCTCTGCACAGAGGAATCGTATCAATGCCAGCTCAGTAGCCTAGAAGGGCAGCAGAGCATCTCCTAGTGTGCAAGATGCTCTGCACAGAGGAATCGGGACAACAGGAACATTTTTGCTCATTCTTTTTAATGCTTCTTTAGGGTTTTTTTAGGCGGATACACTCTGCAGAAAAAAAATGTACCCTGATAGTGTGTTCACAATGAGTTTTTTTGTTGTTTTTTTTAGAGCAGGAACTCTCCAAAATGTTCCTAAAAAAAAAAAAAAAAAAAACAAGAAAGAAGACTGTGTGACATACCCCATGGCTATTGAGTTTTTTTCAAGAGTTGTTGGAGCAGAAACGCTCAAAAAATCCATGAGTTTTAGTTGGAGAATTTCAACTTTAAAAACTCCTAAAATAACATAAAGCCAAACTTTCCAATAAAAACCTCATTAACTCCTCGTGTTTTTTAAAGTTCCTGCTCTGAAGATTCAGGGAATGTGCACACAGGGAGCGGTGACTGTACCAGTGCCTGTGTCATGGTCTTGTGATTCTCTGTGACCGGATTGATTAGAAGCGTTTTATGGCCAGAGATTATATAATGAAGACTGTGCAGAAAGCGATGACTGATAATGTGATAAGGCCCCTTTCACACATCAGTTTTTTGCCGTCAGTCACAATTCGTTGAATTTTGCAGAAAACGGATCTGGCGACTGATGCCACTGGATCCATTTTTTTCTCATCGACTTGTATTAGTGATGTGATGGCCTCACGTTTCATCCGTCGACAAACCCGTCGAAAAAGGTTTGCCCGTCGGACGGAGACGACGTCCACCGTAACGTTTTTTGTGTACGTCAAAAAAACGGACAGCGACTGATCCGTCGCCGTCCGTCGTTTGGTAGAATGGAAGCCTATGGATCCGTCGTCATCCGTCAAATGACCGAATCCGGCAACGGATTCCGTTTTTTTTTTAACTGAGCATGTGCCAATTATTATTTAGCAACCAGCTAGTCGGATCCATCGAAAAACGGATCTGTCGCATCAGTTTAGCCACAATCTGCGACGATCTGTCAATCTGTTGAGAAAACTGATAAGGCTCTGTTCACACTGAGCTCCTCTTAATGACTGTCTTTTTGCTGAGCTTTTGGAGGGCAAACTTGCTAAAATCCTCCTGAACAACTCTTATTTCAACGTCAAAACTTCAGCAAAAATACTGTGTGAACACATGGCTACAATCCCATGATCAGCAACAAAAACCGCAGCGTCTTTATAGTTCCTGCAAAGTGACACCAGCCAGGGAGCCCACGTGGGCTGCTGGTCACATGACATTCCTGCGAGGTGCACGTGCTCGAGCCCTGTGACAGCTCAGCGCGGTAAACAAGGGGCAAGGCCGGGTCCTAGCTAAGAGCCAATCCAAACCAAGGAATGTTTATACGCCCCTTTAAACCAAACAGTTCAGACATCTCATTGGCAGCGTGAAACAAATAGGCGGGGCTATGGGCTTGATCGCTAATTCTACCTAAACGTGACTTTGCCTGCGACATCTCGTGAGGGGTAGGCGGAGCCAGTTGTGTACGATGCCTATTTCAGCCAATCGGCTCTGAGTCTATACGTTATGCAGATCGAGTACAGACGCTCAACCAATGAGACCGATGTATAGAAATGGAACGTCAGAACATTCGTCATTGCGGTGCGCTTATTGGCTCGTGATATGTTAAGAGAAATCTAGAAATCACGCCCATTAATTGCGTCTTCGCCGCATGCGCTATGGCTATTGGTTAAAACGATAAGGGCTGCAGAGGATATTTGCATGTAGTCAACAATTCTGACCAATCAGCCTCGGAGGGTCATGAATAATGCAGTGACTTGGAGGCTGCTTGTAGCTAGTGCCCGCGCTCGGTAGTGACTCCGTGCCCGCAATGTCCGCACCGCAGCCCTCAGCTGAGGCCTCCCCCTCTCCGGCCGCACCGGGCTCGCTGCTCGGAGACGCCTTCCCGCTTGTGCTGAAGAGGCTCATAGAGAACCCTCCGAAGAGCCTGCAGGATACAGGAGACGTCGGTGAGGAGCTCTGCCCCGCCATGGCGCCTCCTCCCTCCCTGCCAACCGCCGCCATGAGCAGTGCCCGCCAGAATAGAGCCCGCCAGAATAGTATCTACTACCGGAGCCTGACGGGCCCGCCAGAATAGTGTCCGCCACCGGAGCCCGCCAGAATAGTGTCCGCCACCAGCCCTGTCACTACTAGCGCAGCACGAGGAGGGGGAGGAAACCCGACGGTGACACCGGGCCCTGCAGCGTCTGCTATAGGGGCACATATACCCCCGTGTGTTCTGTATATGTATATATATGACACATTCACGTGTTCAGCATATATAGGGGCACATATACACCCTTGTGTTCTGTATAGGGTAATGTGTATGCATACACCCACGCTGTTTGATGGGCCCCTGTGCAAAATTTGGACCAGCCCCTCCCCCCATGTTGGTCAGATGTATGTATACATTTAAGCTTTCTAAATCCTATAAAAACATACAAGTTGCACCCCCCCCCCCCATCCTGTACTAATGTCCCCCATCTTGGGCTCCTTCCTGGGAAGATTATCCCTCTTCCTGGTAAATATGTCCCTAGCCTGGGCTACTTCCTGTCAAATATGTCCCCCAATCCTGGTATATACTGTCCCCCATTCTGGTATATATGGTCCTCCCCGGGGCACCTTCCTGGTATATATGTCCCCCTACTGGACCCATCCTGGTATATATGTGCCCATACTGGTTTATATGTACCATTCTGGGCACATTCTGGTATGTATATCCCCTTCCTGGGCACATTCTGGTATACATATACCCATTCTGGCTTCTGTCCCCTTCTTGGTGTGTGTATGTGTGCGCGCATATATATATATATATATATATATATATATATATATATATATACCCCTCCATCCTGGTTTATTTGTCCCTTTTCCAAGCATATACGTCCCCATCCTGGTATGTATATCCCCCTCCTGGGCACATTCTGGTATGTCCCCAAACTGGTTTTTGTCACCTTCCTGGTAGATCTGTCCTTCTTCTTGTATATATGTGCCCCTCGTAGTATATTTGTTTGCTGCAAAAATAAAAACATTTCACACTCTCACTGGCTCTCATGTCGCAGGGGGTGTCATCTCTGAGCCGCAATGCATTTCAGCTGGATGTGCGCCCTCCGACACATATCCAGCTGAAGCAAGGCAGGGTCAGGGCCCCTCCACCATTCCGGCGATCTTCAGCTCACAGAGCCACCTACCTTTCCCCGCCGGATGCTGCATCCTCACCACCCCTGCAGCTCTGCTTGCCTTGACCTCATCACGCTGCCGCACGCTTGGCTGCGGAATGATGCGCTGGCGCTCTGCTCCACTCACATTGCTTCCCACAGGGCTTTGCATGCAAATTAGCCATGTGGTTGAAGTGACAAGACCAGGCCCCTCTGCTGTGACTGGGGCCTGGTGAAGAGGGGGCCTGGCCCAGGGCTTCATATAGCTAAGTCATTACCCTAGTCCCTGGTCGGGCCCTCCTCTTCACCTGTCTCCATACACCAGTTATGGTTGTCATGCCCTGATGACGACCCTTGCACCCACGGTTTATCAACCGTATACAACTCCAGGATTAGCACTTTAAATATAAGCTATTGGTGTTTGGTGATATTGATCATGTTGCGTCTCACAACTGCTTTTCTAGGTCTTTCAGTCTGGAGTGCAGTGAATTCTTTGAGATAATAAGTTTTGTAAATCATATAAACGACAGGAGACGCTTGGGGCGCATATAGACGGCAGGAGACGCTTGGGGCGCATATAGACGGCAGGAGAGGCTTGGGGCGCATATAGACGGCAGGAGAGGCTTGGGGCGCATATAGACGGCAGGAGAGGCTTGGGGCGCATATAGACGGCAGGAGAGGCTTGGGGCGCATATAGACGGCAGGAGAGGCTTGGGGCGCATATAGACGGCAGGAGAGGCTTGGGGCGCATATAGACGGCAGGAGAGGCTTGGGGCGCATATAGACGGCAGGAGAGGCTTGGGGCGCATATAGACGGCAGGAGAGGCTTGGGGCGCATATAGACGGCAGGAGAGGCTTGGGGCGCATATAGACGGCAGGAGAGGCTTGGGGCGCATATAGACGGCAGGAGAGGCTTGGGGCGCATATAGACGGCAGGAGACGCTTGGGGCGCATATAGACGGCAGGAGACGCTTATTATTATTATTATTATTTATTATAGCGCCATTTATTCCATGGCGCTTTACAAGTGAAAGAGGGTATATGTACAACAATCATTAACAGTACAAAACAGACTGATATAGGAGAAGAGAGGACTCTGCCCGCGAGGGCTCACAGTCTACAGGGAATGGGTGATGGTACAATAGGTGAGGACAGAGCTGGTTGTGCAGGGGTCTACTGGACTGAGGGCTATTGTAGGTTGTAGGCTTGTTGGAAGAGGTGGGTCTTGATTCCTCTTGAAGCTTTCCACGGTAGTGGAGAGTCTGATGTGCTGAGGTAGAGCATTCCAGAGTATGGGGGATGCACGGGAGAAATCTTGTACGCGATTGTGGGAAGAGGAGATAAGAGAGGAGCAGAGAAGGAGATCTTGTGAGGATCTGAGGTTGCGTGCAGGTAGATACCGGGAGACTAGGTCACAGATGTAGGGAGGAGACAGGTTGTGGATGGCTTTGTATGTCATGGTTAATGTTTTGAACTGGAGTCGTTGGGCGATGGGAAGCCAGTGAAGGGATTGGCAGAGTGGCGAGGCTGGGGAATAGCGAGGGGAGAGGTGGATTAAGCGGGCCGCAGAGTTTAGGATGGATTGGAGGGGTGCAAGAGTATTGGAAGGGAGGCCATTGAGCAGGAGGTTGTAGTAGTCGAGGCGGGAGATGATGAGGGCATGCACTAATGTTTTTGCAGATTCTTGGTTAAGGAAAGCACGGATCCGGGAGATATTTGTGAGTTGGAGGCGGCAGGAGGTGAAGAGGGCTTGGATGTGTGGCTTGAAGGATAGAGCAGAGTCGAGGGTTACTCCAAGGCAACGAGCTTGTGAGACTGGGGAGAGTGAGCAGCCATCAAGTTTGATGGAAAGGCTTATTCGAGGAGATGAGTGAGGAGGAGGAAAGACAATGAACTCTGTTTTGCCCATGTTAAGCTTTAGGAATCGCGCAGAGAAGAAGGATGAAATAGCAGACAGACATTGTGGGATTCTGGTTAGTAGAGAGGTAATGTCAGGTCCAGAGAGGTAGATCTGCATATCTTCGACATAGACATGATACTGAAAGCCGTGGGACTCTATGAGCTGTCCTAGGCCGAAGGTGTAGATGGAGAACAGCAGGGGTCCAAGAACTGAGCCTTGGGGGACACCGACAGATAGGGGGCGAGATGAGGAAGTGGTGTGAGAATGGGGTGCATACATCAGAGGAGGGACTGGGGCACAGACATCACTGGGGAGAGCACACAGCACTGGGAGGTGTGTATTGTATTGTACTGGGGATGGTGGGGCTGCAATTCATCTTCTGTGGGACGGGAGCCCATCGGCCTACTCCTTCAGTGTATTTTCATGCAGGGTTCAGTAGTGAGCGCTGCATGCTCGAGCTCGCAGCACACGTTGGGCCGGAAAGACGCGGATGCCGCTGGAGCATTGTGGACTGTGGGAATCTGCCCCAGAAAAGGTAATCTCAGGGGTTTTCCTTCCCCAGCCCTGTTTTACACTGTATTACTCATCACTTGCTAACGGTCACCATCGGCGTTCTCGTACTGTAGACCCCTCGAGCAGGGAGATGTCACCGGCACTGTATACATTACTGTACTTGACAATACTATACAGTGTACAGGCAGTAGATGGGGTAGTCCCTGAAACCCGGTCTCAGGCCCCACTCAATACCGTGTCTCTCGGGAATCAACGGCCGGTCTGACTCTTGACTGGCGCAGTGTGCGGCTTTACCATAAAGCCGGTGCTCTCAGGTGTATTGGCGTTGACTACGGCTCTGCTGCGGGCCTGGATTTCAGGCTTCTACTGGCATGGGACACAGATCTTCTGCTTGGCTCAGCTCTTCCAGGGGGTCTTTCTGCTCTCGGACCTTTCTGCGGCAATAGGTCTATAAGCCCACTTTGCTGACACCCATCCTTATGGGGCTCTGGCGCCAAGTCCTCTTCTTGGCCTGGCCCTGTCTTTTATATTTAGTAAAAGCATTACAGGTGTCACCTGACCCGGCGTCCCTTCTTATTCCGTCCCTGTGATGCAGGTAGTCCAGCATATCCATGAGCGCTGTATAACTGCTAGATCTGCACCAGAGAAAACACTGATTTTATCAAAATGACAGCAAACAGCTCAGTAAGTGACACATCGCTGGAATCGGGGTCTCTATGCATTATGCTGCTCTCAGATGGGGGAGCAAAATAGAGCTCCTAAAATTATATGGCCCTGTATTAATGAATCCCCCCTTCCCAAAAAAAATAAAAGCGCTATGTAAGCAACTTGCACAAATAATAATTAAAGATCCATTTGTTTTCCAGATAAATACAAGATTAAGTTGGACAAAGATGACGACCTTGATGGGACCTCGCTCGCCGTATCGGCTGCGCTCATGCCCCCCATTTGGGATAAGACCATACCGTACGACGGTGAATCTTTTCATCTGGAATATATGGACCTTGATGAGTTTCTGTTAGAGAATGGGATCCCGTCCAGCCCCACACAGCTCGCCCAGGCCATACAGAACCCGCTGATGCCCGTGTCTGAGCTGGAGGATGAAGAGGAGTCGGCTTCCACTTCTTCTAAATCCCCGATGTCACCCTCTGTTTTGCTGCAGAATAAAGAAGGTAGTAATTTCTTCTATATTACATAGGGCTTAATGCAAATCATGCCTGCTGTACTTCAGTCTATTATTTGCAATGGAAGACAGAGCCCTTACAAAAACCAACCAACCCCCCTGGTCTGTCACTCATGTACAGAAGGCTGTCCAGCTCCACAAGAGTCTTAATAATATTTCTTAACTTGTTTTCGCAGGACAACCCCATTATCTCCTATCCACATGATATGTGCCCACCTATTGATCAATGGGACCCCCACTGACAGGCAAAGCAGAGCACTTTTCCCCATTAGAGTGGAGCAGCGCGCATGCTCAGCCCCCGCTCCATTATTTTCCTATGGGGCTGCCGAGCGCTGTGCTCCTTTTCTGGCAGCCCCCATAGAGGATGAACAAAGATTGTATCTTGTGGATAGGTGATAACGTGTTTTCACAGGACAAGCCCTTTAAGTAATTTTATCAAGACTGCATTTTTTTCCCATTACACATTTATCAGTCCCATAAGGGGACATGCTTTGATCATTTGCAAAAAATACACCTCTTATATGTAGCAATATGTCTTAACCCCCAGGCGATTTTCCGTTTTTGTTTTTTGCTCCCCTTCTTCCAAGAGCTGTAACTTGTTTTATTTTTCCGCCAATCTTGCCATATGATGGCTTGGGTTTTCTTTGCGGGTCGAGTTTAATTTTTTAATAAAACCATATGTTTTACCATATAGTGTACTGGAAAACGGCAAAAACATTCCAAGTGCAGAAAAAAATTGCAAAAAAAGTGCGATTGTATGATGGTTTTTGGATATTTTATTCATTGTGTTTACTATATGGCAAAATTAATGTGTCGGTGTGATTCCTCAAGTCGGTACGAGTCCGTAGACACCAAACATGTATAGGTTTAAAAAAAATTCAGACATTTGTCCCAAAAAGTGGCACACTTTTTGTGCCATTCTCCGCTACCCATTGTGCTCTCATTTTTCAGGATCTGGGGCTCAGTGATGGCTTATTTTGTGCGTCTCGAGCTGACATTTTTAATGATACCATTTTTGCGCAGATGCTACGTTTTGATCGCCTGTTATTACATTTTGGGTAAAATTTGCAACAACCAAAAAATTTAATTTTGGCGTTTGGAATTTTTTTGCTGCTATGCCGTTTACCGGTCAGGTTAATTGATTTTATATTTTGATAAATCAGGCGTTTCCAATACCAAATGTGTGTGTATATTTTTTTTTTTTTTTTTTTTTTTTTTTTACCCTTTCATTTTCAATGGGGAGAATAGGAGGGATTTGAACTTTTTTTTTTTTTTTTTTTTTTTTTTCGAACTGTATTTTATTTTACTAGTCTCCCTAGGGGGCTATAAGGATCAGCTGTCTAACCGCTGATTCATTTCTGTAGATCAGAGCTGCTCAGATCAGCAGAAATGATTGTTTTCTGTAACAGCCAGTGCTCTTAATAGTCATAATAGCACAGGAGTCATCACATAACTTTGTGCTACCATGGCAACAAATGGCTGCACGTGATCACGTCGTGGACTCCTATGGCAGCGGGTAAGTGCACGTTACTCGCTCTGGGCATTAAAATCGTGCTGTCACATTTTGACTGCGCTATTTAAGGGGTTCACAGGCGTGGGTGGATCGCAGATCCTCCTGCGCCTACGAGGCACGTATGTCTGCTGTTCAATCAGCTGACATGTGCGGGGATCCCCTCAGGCTCACCGCAGCAGCCAGCGGTGATCATGCCTTCATGATTTAGGACATACCGGTATGTCCTCGGTCATCAAAGGGTTAAAGAAGCACTCCCATGAATATTTATTTTCTTTCATTAAATCTATATATACCTGTATGGTGTGTAGTGTCAGTGTGTTAATATACTCACCCACCGCCGCCTTCTCCAGAGTCCAGCGCGGTTCTTCTCCTCTTCTCAGTGACATCACCACAGTTGCTACTATCTAGCTCACCCTTTGCTCAATATGTGACCTGGATGTCTCTTTTACAATGCAAGTCTATGGAGCTTCGTTCTGACAGTCCATACACTTACATTGTAAAAGCCGCACATAGCACAGTGTGACCAGGAGAGTCTGCAGAGCGGTGACATCACTGAGAAGAGGAGATAAACAGCGCTGGATACCGGAGAGAGCGGCAATAGGTGATGAGTTGGAATTAATGGTGCTATAATAATAAATAATAATAATAATGAATACATTAATATACTTGTACTTCATTACATGCATATATACACAGATTTTAATGAAAAATAAATATGCTTGGGAGGGCTTCTTTTAGGAGGTATTCTCATCTCTAAGATCCTTTCCCAATATGTAGTAGTAATATTAATATCAAATATCTCCAATTAGAAATGTAGTATAGTTCTCCTGATTATCTATGTTGCTTACCTCATGTGCAGGGTATTGCAGTAAGTTAGGTATCCATGGATACAGTGCTTGAGCATTAGTCGCTAGTGGTCGAAACTATGGATACCTAACTTACTGCAATGCCTTGCTCATTAGGTAAGCGATATAGCTAATCAGGAGAACTATACTACATTTCTAATTGGAGGTATTTGCTAATATTATTATTACACCTACTAGGATAGGATCTTGGAGATGGGAATACCCCTTTAAGCCTTCTTGTCTGTTCAAATAGTTGATCGGAAGGTGTGCCAATAGTCGGACGCCCTTTGATCTAGTATTGGTGGTTTATCCTAAGGATAAAAGGTGTTATCTAAGGCTACTTTCACACATCAGTTTTCTGCATTCAGGCACAATCCTTTTTTTTCCTGATCCAAAGGATCCGGCAAAAAAATGTAAAACCGGATCCGGTTTTTAACGGATGCGTACAAAACCGGATCCGGTGGATACGGTTTGCATCCGTTTTGTCCGTTTTTTTTTAAGGATCAGCTTTTTTAATTAATTTGGAGCATGCGCAGTAGCCGCATCCATTTTTCTTTGTCGCTCCATTGGGAGACCCAGACAATTGGGGTGTATAGCTTCTGCCTCCGGAGGCCACACAAAGTATTACACTTTAAAAAGTGTAACCCCTCCCCTCTGCCTATACACCCCCCCGTGCATCACGGGCTCCTCAGTTTTCATGCTTTGTGCGAAGGAGGCTGACATCCACGCATAGCTCCACATCTTGGTCAGCAGTAGCTGCTGACTAGGTCGGATGGAAGAAAAGAGGGCCCATAACAGGGCCCCCAGCATGCTCCCTTCTCACCCCACTCTGGTCGGCGGTGCTGTTAAGGTTGAGGTACCCATTGCGGGTACACAGGCAGGAGCCACATGCTGTTTTCCTTCCCCATCCCTTAATGGGCTCTGGGTGAAGTGGGATCCTAATCGGTCTCCAGGCACTGAGGCCGTGCTCCCTCCGCAGCCCCTGGGGAATCTGCTGGACAGGAGCCGGGTATCGTCAGGGACAAGGCCCTGCTACTGTGAGGTACTCTTTGTCCCCCTGGGGGACCGCGCATGGAGCGCTTGTGCCATACACACTGCAGCACTGCTGGGTGTGTTAGTGCGCCGGGGACTACCGCGCCGGCCGCGCTTATTTGCCGGCCGCGCTTATAACTTTAGTCCCCGGCTTTTGCGGCCTAGTATCGCATATTCCCGCCCCCAGGCCTGCCAGTCAGGGGAAGGGCGGGACGCTGCACAGGACGTCAGCGCTGAGGGCTGGAGCATACTCTGTATCCTCCTCCCCCCTCATTCAGCACAGTGGGGCTCCAGATTCCCGCACTTTCTAGGGCACGCCCACGGCCCCCTCCTCCCCACAGAACGCCGGCAGCCATTCCTGTCAGCACTTCTGACGCTGGAGAGGAGAGACAACACGGCTCTGGGAGACCCAGGCAAGGGAATCTGGTGATCACACAACCGCTTTGAGCGGTCGGTAAGCAGCACCTGGGTGCTGGCCCCACTGAGTGCCGAAGTGTACATATATATATATGCTTATATGCTATACATTTACACTGTACGGTCACACTGTTGATTTTTGGCTATATACCCTCCTGGATTGTACTCAGAGGAGACAACAGCATGTCGTCCGCAAAAAGCAAGGGTGCCAAAGCACAGGCTTACTTTGCAACCTGTACCTCATGTGCGGCTATACTACCGGCAGGTTCCACCGATCCTCATTGTGTGCAATGCTCGGCCCCTGTGGCACTTACTCAGCCGGAGCCTCTGCTACTGGTGGCCCAGGTGGAACCACCTGCTACCACTGTCCAGGTGACAGGGACGGAGTTTGCAGTATTTGCTGACAAACTGTCTGAGAGTATGGATAAATGGTCTGCTAAGATACTAGAAGCCTTACAGTCCAGACCGGTGACTCAGGCCACGGGCACTGTTCAATCATTGACCCCAGGCCCCCCTCAGTTGGAGCAGCAAAGTGCTCCTGGGGTGACCCATAGGTCCCAGGGTGAGGTCTCTGACACGGACCGCAGTCCCAGGCCGCCTAAACGGGCTCGCTGGGAAATTCCCTCGACCTCATCACACTGTTCAGGGTCTCAGCAGGAGGACTCTCTGGATGATGAAGCGGAGGTAGCAGATCAGGATTCGGATCCTGATGCCGCTCTCAACCTAGATACACCTGAAGGTGACGCCATAGTGAATGACCTTATAGCGACCATCAATCAGGTGTTGGATCTTTCTCCCCCAGCTCCTCCAATTGAGGAGTCAGCTTCTCAGCAGGAGAAATTCCGTTTTAGGTTTCCCAAGCGTACAATGAGTATGTTCCTGGATCACTCCGATTTCAGAGAGGCAGTCCAGAAACACCGAGCTTGTCCAGATAAGCGTTTTTCCAAGCACCTTAAGGATACACGTTATCCCTTCCCCCCTGACGTTGTCAAGGGCTGGGCTCAGTGTCCCAAGGTGGATCCTCCAGTCTCCAGACTGGCGGCTAGATCCATAGTTGCAGTGGAAGATGGGGCTTCACTCAAAGATGCCACTGACAGACAGATGGAGCTCTGGTTGAAATCCATCTATGAAGCTATCGGCGCGTCTTTTGCTCCAGCATTCGCAGCCGTATGGGCACTCCAAGCTATCTCAGCTTGTCATGCGCAGATTAATGCAGTCACACGTACGTCTGCTCCGCAAGTGGTGTCCTTAACCTCTCAGGCGTCGGCGTTTGCGTCCTACGCCATTAATGCTGTCCTGGACTCTGCGAGCCGTACGGCGGTAGCATCCGCCAATTCGGTGGCAGTCCGCAGGGCCATGTGGTTACGTGAATGGAAGGCAGACTCTGCTTCCAAAAAGTTCTTAACCGGTTTGCCATTTTCTGGCGACCGTCTGTTTGGTGAGCGATTGGATGAAATCATTAAACAATCCAAGGGAAAGGACTCATCCTTACCCCAGTCCAAACCAAACAGACCTCAACCACGGAAGGTACAATCGAGGTTTCGGTCCTTTCGGTCCGCGGGCAGGTCTCAATTCTCCTCGTCCAAAAGGCCTCAGAAGGATCAGAGGAACTCCGATTCATGGCGGTCTAAGTCACGTCCTAAAAAGACCGCCGGGGGAACCGCTCCCAAAGCGGCCTCCTCATGACTTTCGGCCTCCCCAAACCGCATCCTCGGTTGGTGGCAGGCTTTCCCGCTTTTGCGACGCCTGGCTGCCACAGGTAAAAGACCGTTGGGTGAGAGACATTCTGTCTCACGGTTACAGGATAGAGTTCAACTCTCGTCCTCCGACTCGGTTCTTCAGAACATCGCCGCCCCCCGAGCGAGCCGATGCTCTTCTTCAGGCAGTGTGCACTCTGAAGGCAGAAGGAGTGGTGATCCCTGTTCCTTTTCAGCAACAGGGTCACGGTTTTTACTCCAACTTGTTCGTGGTGCCGAAAAAGGACGGATCCTTCCGTCCTGTTCTGGACCTAAAACTGCTCAACAAACATGTAAAAACCAGGCGGTTCCGGATGGAATCGCTCCGCTCCGTCATCGCCTCAATGTCCCAAGGAGATTTTCTAGCATCAATCGACATCAAAGATGCTTATCTCCACGTACCGATTGCTCCAGAGCATCAGCGCTTCCTGCGTTTCGCCATAGGGGACGAACACCTTCAGTTCGTGGCACTGCCTTTCGGCTTGGCGACAGCTCCACGGGTCTTCACTAAGGTCATGGCAACAGTAGTAGCAGTTCTGCACTCTCAGGGACACTCGGTGATCCCTTACTTAGACGATCTGCTTGTCAAGGCACCCTCTCAAGTGGCATGCCAACACAGCCTGAGCATTGCTCTGGAGACTCTCCAGAGTTTCGGATGGATCATCAATTTTCCAAAGTCAAATCTGACACCGGCCCAATCACTGACATATCTTGGCATGGAGTTTCATACTCTCTCAGCGATAGTGAAACTTCCGCTGGACAAACAGCGTTCACTGCAGACAGGGGTGCAATCTCTCCTTCAAGGCCAGTCACACCCCTTGCGGCGCCTCATGCACTTCCTAGGGAAGATGGTAGCAGCAATGGAGGCAGTTCCTTTTGCGCAGTTTCATCTGCGTCCACTTCAATGGGACATTCTCCGCAAATGGGACAGGAAGTCGACGTCCCTCGACAGGAACGTCTCCCTGTCTCGGGCAGCCAAGGCTTCCCTTCAGTGGTGGCTTCTTCCCACTTCTCTGTCGAAGGGGAAATCCTTCCTGCCCCCATCCTGGGCTGTGGTCACGACGGACGCGAGCCTGTCAGGGTGGGGAGCGGTCTTTCTCCACCACAGAGCTCAGGGTACTTGGACTCAGCCAGAGTCCTCCCTTCAGATCAATGTTCTGGAGATAAGGGCAGTGTATCTTGCCCTAAAGGCGTTCCAGCCGTGGCTGGAAGGCAAGCAGATCCGAATTCAGTCGGACAACTCCACAGCGGTGGCATACATCAACCACCAAGGCGGAACACGCAGTCGGCAAGCCTTCCAGGAAGTCCGGCGGATTCTGCTATGGGTGGAAGCCACAGCCTCCACCATATCCGCAGTTCACATCCCGGGCGTAGAAAACTGGGAAGCAGACTTTCTCAGTCGCCAGGGCATGGACGCAGGGGAATGGTCCCTTCACCCGGACGTGTTTCAAGAGATCTGTTGCCGCTGGGGGATGCCGGACGTCGACCTAATGGCGTCCCGGCACAACCACAAGGTCCCGACATTCATGGCACGGTCTCAAGATCACAGAGCTCTGGCGGCAGACGCTTTAGTTCAGGATTGGTCGCAGTTTCAACTCCCTTATGTGTTTCCTCCTCTGGCACTGTTGCCCAGAGTGTTACGCAAGATCAGGTCCGACTGCCGCCGCGCCATCCTCGTCGCTCCAGACTGGCCGAGGAGGTCGTGGTACCCGGACCTGTGGCATCTCACGGTGGGCCAACCGTGGGCACTACCAGACCGACCAGACTTGCTGTCGCAAGGGCCATTTTTCCATCTGAATTCTGCGGCCCTCAACCTGACTGTGTGGCCATTGAGTCCTGGCTCCTAGCGTCCTCAGGGTTATCTCAAGAGGTCATTGCCACTATGAGACAGGCCAGGAAACCAACGTCAGCCAAGATCTATCACAGGGCTTGGAGGATCTTCTTAGCCTGGTGCTCTGATAAGGGGTTTACCCCCTGGCCGTTTGCCTTACCCACGTTTCTTTCCTTCCTTCAATCCGGAATGGACAAGGGTTTGTCTCTCGGCTCTCTCAAGGGACAAGTCTCTGCGCTCTCCGTGTTTTTTCAAAAGCGTCTAGCCAGGCTTCCGCAGGTCCGCACGTTCCTGCAGGGAGTTTGCCACATAGTCCCTCCTTACAAGCGTCCGCTGGAACCCTGGGATCTCAACAGGGTTCTACGGGCTCTTCAGAAACCACCTTTTGAGCCGCTGCGGGATGTCTCTCTATCACGTCTTTCGCAGAAGGTGGCATTTCTAGTGGCAGTCACATCACTCCGAAGAGTGTCAGAGCTTGCAGCGCTGTCATGCAAAGCCCCCTTCCTGGTATTTCACCAGGATAAGGTGGTTCTGCGTCCGGTCCCGGACTTTCTCCCCAAAGTGGTGTCCCCTTTTCATCTCAATCAGGATATCTCCTTACCTTCATTTTGCCCTCATCCAATTCACCAATGTGAAAAGGATTTGCATTTGTTAGATCTAGTGAGAGCACTCCGGATCTACGTGTCTCGCACGGCGCCACTGCGCCGTTCTGATGCGCTCTTTGTCCTTGTCGCTGGCCAGCGTAAGGGGTCGCAGGCTTCCAAGTCAACCTTGGCTCGGTGGATCAAGGAACCGATTTTTGAAGCCTACCGTTCTTCTGGGCTTCCGATTCCTTCAGGGCTGAAAGCCCATTCTACCAGAGCCGTGGGTGCGTCCTGGGCATTGCGGCACCGGGCGACGGCTCAGCAGGTGTGTCAGGCAGCTACCTGGTCTAGTCTGCACACTTTCACGAAACACTATCAAGTGCATACCTATGCTTCGGCAGATGCCAGTCTAGGTAGGCGAGTCCTTCAGGCGGCGGTTGCCCACCTGTAAGAGGAGGGCCGTTGTTGGCTCTTTTTCTCAGGGTATTCTTTTACCCACCCAGGGACTGCTTTTGGACATCCCAATTGTCTGGGTCTCCCAATGGAGCGACAAAGAAGAAGGGAATTTTGTTTACTTACCGTAAATTCCTTTTCTTCTAGCTCCTATTGGGAGACCCAGCACCCGCCCCTGTTCCCTTCGGGCTGTTGTTCTTTTGTGTACACATGTTGTTCATGTTGAATTGTTCTTTGGTTCATGGTTTAAGTTCTCCGAACATCCTTCGGATTGAATTTACCTTAGACCAATTTATAAGTTTCCTCCTTCCTGCTTTTGCACCAAAACTGAGGAGCCCATGATGCACGGGGGGGTGTATAGGCAGAGGGGAGGGGTTACACTTTTTAAAGTGTAATACTTTGTGTGGCCTCCGGAGGCAGAAGCTATACACCCCAATTGTCTGGGTCTCCCAATAGGAGCTAGAAGAAAAGGAATTTACGGTAAGTAAACAAAATTCCCTTCTTTACCGCATTGCGCCGGATCCGGCGTCCATAGGCTTTCATTGTAAAACTTGCCGGATCCGTCGCAATGCGTTTTTTTGCCGGACAAAAAAACGTTGCAAGACACGTTGCCTCCGGCCGCCGCTTTGATTAATTTTGCCGCATCCGGAAAAAAAACGGATGCAACGCAAAGCCATCAGGTACAATCCGGTAACAATGCAAATCTATGGGGATAAAACGGATGCGGTACCGGATCCGTTTAACCCGTTTTTTTCCGGATTGTACCTGATGGAAAAAAACTGATGTGTGAAAGTAGCCTAACTTAAGTTTGCAAAGAACATCAGCAAGAAAATGTCCTTGGCTTATGTAGGAGCCTTTTTTCCCTACTGTGTTAAATGTGTAGACTGGTTTTTAAAGAGAACCTAAGCAAAGACAGAAAACTAAAATACAGACATTAACATGGGGAAGTAATGGCTGATCTCCCCTATTAGCACTTTGGGGGTACCATCTACTAAACTGCCTCCCTAAAGTGCTAACTGGAGCTCTGCCAGTGATCGCACCCTGGAAGGGGTTAGATGATCCTTCCTAGAGCTGCTGATGCACATTTACTGCTGGATCTGAATATATACATTGCCTCTTCATAGAGGATGAGAGCTAGAACTCTAGCGCCACCTTGTGGGGCAGCAATTCTAACAGTCAAGCCAAACTGCTGATTCTCACCCAACCCACTGAAGTTTCTCGTTTTATAGAGCGAGGTCCTGAACATCATTTCTAGATCTAGTTGCATTTCGTCTGGTTAGTGAACCATTTCGTATAAGGAAATACAGTTTTACCATTTAGTAAATTTGCCTGTTTGTTTCTGCAACATAGAAGTCTCTATAAAAGAAGAGTCGGATCCGCCAAGTCCTGTCGATCCAGAAAAGGTAGAAGTAGAAGTGAACTTCAATCCGGACCCCAGTGACCTGGTGCTCTCCAGCGTGCCGGGAGGGGAACTTTTTGATCCAAGAAAACACAAATTTGCGGAAGAAGAGTTGAAGCCACAACCCATGATCAAGAAGGCCAAGAAAGTTTACGTCCCAGAGGATCTGAAGGTGTCCAAACTTGTGCTACTTTTTCCCCTTTGTTTCTAATGTTTAGCAGTATTTTACAGCGTATAATATTATACGGTAGCACAAGATAGAAAATCTTTCATATAACGTATTTTTCGTTTTATAAGACACACCGGATTATAAGATGTACCCTAAATTTGCAAAAAAAAGTAAAGGGAAAAAAATGAGGTATGACTTATAATACGGTGGTGTCTTACCTGGGGGGGCAGAGGCGGTGGTGGAGCAGTGGAATCCTAGGAGGCAGGGGCGGAGCAGTGGAATCCTAGGAGGCAGGGGCGGTGGTGGAGCAGTGGAATCCTAGGAGGCAGGGGCGGTGGTGGAGCAGTGGAATCCTAGGATGCAGAGGCGGTGGTGGAGCAGTGGAATCCTAGGAGGCAGGGGCGGAGCAGTGGAATCCTAGGAGGCAGGGGCGGTGGTGGAGCAGTGGAATCCTAGGAGGCAGGGGCGGTGGTGGAGCAGTGGAATCCTAGGAGGCAGGGGCGGTGGTGGAGCAGTGGAATCCTAGGAGGCAGGGGCGGTGGTGGAGCAGTGGAATCCTAGGAGGCAGGGGCGGTGGTGGAGCAGTGGAATCCTAGGATGCAGAGGCGGTGGTGGAGCAGTGGAATCCTAGGAGGCAGGGGCGGTGGTGGAGCAGTGGAATCCTAGGAGGCAGGGGCGGTGGTGGAGCAGTGGAATCCTAGGAGGCAGGGGCGGTGGTGGAGCAGTGGAATCCTAGGAGGCAGGGGCGGTGGTGGAGCACTGGAATCCTAGGAGGCAGGGGCGGTGGTGGAGCAGTGGAATCCTAGGAGACAGGGGCGGTGGTGGAGCAGTGGAATCCTAGGAGGCAGGGGCGGTGGTGGAGCAGTGGAATCCTAGGAGGCAGGGGCGGTGGTGGAGCAGTGGAATCCTAGGAGGCAGGGGCGGTGGTGGAGCAGTGGAATCCTAGGAGGCAGGGGCGGTGGTGGAGCAGTGGAATCCTAGGAGGCAGGGGCGGTGGTGGAGCAGTGGAATCCTAGGAGGCAGGGGCGGTGGTGGAGCAGTGGAATCCTAGGAGGCAGGGGCGGTGGTGGAGCAGTGGAATCCTAGGAGGCAGGGGCGGTGGTGGAGCAGTGGAATCCTAGGAGGCAGGGGCGGTGGTGGAGCAGTGGAATCCTAGGAGGCAGGGGCGGTGGTGGAGCAGTGGAATCCTAGGAGGCAGGGGCGGTGGTGGAGCAGCGGAATCCTAGGAGGCAGGGGCGGTGGAGGAGCAGTGGAATCCTAGGAGGCAGGGGCGGTGGTGGAGCAGCGGAATCCTAGGAGGCAGGGGCGGTGGTGGAGCAGCGGAATCCTAGGAGGCAGGGGTGGTGGTGGATCAGTGGAATCCTAGGAGGCAGGGGCGGTGGTGGAGCAGCGGAATCCTAGGAGGCAGGGGCGGTGGTGGAGCAGTGGAATCCTAGGAGGCAGGGGCGGTGATGGAGCAGTGGAATCCTAGGAGGCAGGGGCGGTGGTGGAGCAGTGGAATCCTAGGAGGCAGGGGCGGTGGTGGAGCAGCGGAATCCTAGGAGGCAGGGGCGGTGGAGCAGCGGAATCCTAGGAAGCAGGGGCGGTGGTGGAGCAGTGGAATCCTAGGAGGCAGGGGCGGTGGTGGAGCAGTGGAATCCTAGGAGGCAGGGGCGGTGGTGGAGCAGTGGAATCCTAGGAGGCAGGGGCGGTGGAGCAGGTGTCCCAGATGCTTGTGGTGCTGTAAGGCAGAGAAAACTTCCAGGAACTGTCGGCGGTGCGGGCTTCAAAGAAATGGCGCCAGGAGTCAGTGTGCACGCAGAATGAGTTCTTCGTTTAATGACCAGTCAAGATCTCATCTGCGCCCCTCCCCCCTCCGGGCGCTATGTTCCTGAAGTCCACTGCTGGGACATCAGTGGGCCGGAGTTGGCGCGTGTGCAGATGAGATCTTGAGCTGAGCGCTCCAATTGCACACGTGTCGACTCCGGGCGCCATCTTCAGGATGGCCCCTGCCTCACCACAGGTCGCAGTGCAGAGCACCACCCGCAGCACAGAGCAGCTCACTGCCTGCAGCATTGCCCCTGCCTCCTGCTACCCCTCTCCACCACCTCCCCCCTGTAAGCTACATTTGCATAATAAGACGCGCCCCTCATTTTACTCCCAAATTCTTGGGAGGAAAAGTCCATCATATAATCCGAAAAATGTGGTATTTGATGAATTCCTGTAATTTTCCCTTGTAGTGTACTCACCGGCTCGATGTCCTTTGTGTAACCATTGATGATCATTCATGCAGGATGAAAAATACTGGAACAGACGGAAGAAGAATAATGTGGCAGCTAAGAGATCTCGAGATGCCCGGAGACTTAAAGAGAACCAGATCACTGTCCGAGCAGCTTTCCTGGAAAAGGAGAACACCGCTCTACGTACAGAAGTGGCCGAGTTACGGAAGGAGCTGGGCAAATGCAGAAACATAATTACCAAATATGAGGGCCAATATGGACAGTTGTAAGTATCCTCTTCACAAATGTTACCAAATGTCCTTCCCACCCTATAAGAATATTTTTTTCTTTCAATATATTAGAGCTGATAGATGATGTACTGAACAATCTTACTGGTAGTAATGGTGGATGAGAGACTTGGGCACCATGGGGTTTTTGGTACCAAAATTGGGTAAAAGCCCTCCTGTAGAATCCCAAAGAGTACAGTCATCACTACTTTTGCCCGTCTGTAGCCCACTAAGAAGTCTCATAATAATCCAGACATTTCGAGGAGGTTGTACAGTCTTTAGACGATGAAGGTCATGTAGCGTTATATGGAGAGTTCCTTAACCATGGAGGTCATGTAGGGCTGTAGATTTAAGTGTGGAAGGGGAAAGTCTTAGTGATCTCTCTACATTTTAGACTGGATTTCTCAGGCTATATTTAAGTGAATGTGGAATTTATTTAGGTGAGTGAGATGACGGTCCTCAACCTAAAGCTGATCAGGCACTTCAGTCCTTTTGTTCTCAGAAACAAAGGCGGCTCCCAGAAGTGGCATCTTACTGAGAAGGTACGCACATTTCACCGTGCTGAGTGTGCCTGGAAGGGTCGGAAAAGAAGGCTGACAGCTGTACATTTGATAGATGGCTACCGAATGTATGTGGCCACTGATTTTCCTGATATGCGGCTGCGGGGTAATGAAGCTTTACGTATAAGGCTATGTGCGCACAGTGCGTTTTTCGCGCGTTTTTCGGGTGCGTTTTTGGCCTCAAAACTGCATGACTTTGCTTCCCCAGCAAAGTCTGAGTTTTCATTTTTGCTGTTCGCACACAACTGTTTTTTTAAGCTGCGTTTTTGAGCTTGAAAAAAAAAATGGACATGTCAATTCCTTTCTGCATTTTTCTGCATTTTCCACCCATGCAATGCATTGGAAAAACGCAGCCAAAAACGCACCAAATCGCGGTAAAAACGCATGCGTTTTTTATGCGGTTTTTCGATGCAGGTGCGTTTTCTTTTTCGCTCCTAATTGGGAGACCCAGACAGTGGGTGTATAGCTACTGCCCTCTGGAGGCCGCACAAAGAACTACACTTAAAAGTGTAAGGCCCCTCCCCTTCTGGCTATACACCCTCCCGTAGGAGTACAGATTCCTCAGTTTTAGCTTTGTGCGCAAGGAGGTCAGACACGCACGCATAGCTCCATTGTTTTTAGTCAGCAGCAGCTGCTGACTATGTCGGATGGAAGAAAAGAGGACACATATAGTGTCCCCAGCATGCTCCCTTCTCACCCCACTGTATGTCGGAGGTGTTTGTAAGGTTGAGGTACCCATTGCGGGTACGGCGGCAGGAGCCCACATGCTGATTCCTTCCCCATCCCTTTTTACAGGGCTCTGGGTGAAGTGGGATTTACCGGTCTCCAGGCACTGAGACCGTGCTCCATCTACAGCCCCTGGAGAAGATGCTGGATGGAGCGGAGTACATCAGGGACATGGCCCTGCATCCTCAAGGTACTCTGTGTCCCCGTGCAGGCGCTCACACCGCAGCTTGCTGGGTGTTGTAGTGCGCCGGGGGACATCAGCGCTACGGCGCTTGTGCCAGGCCTCATTCAGCTTCGCTGAAGCAGGCACACTAGTGGGAAACGGTCGCGCCGGCCGCTGGGACTGCGGCGCGGCTGGCACTTGTGGTGCGCCGGGGACTTCAGCGCGGCCCGCGCTTTTACGGCGGCCGCGCTGATAACTCGAGTCCCCGGCTTTTGCGGCCTGCTTCCGTTCGTTCCCGCCCCCGGACCTGCCAGTCAGGAGAGGGGCGGGACGCTGGCCACGTCTAGGAACGATCATGCCGGCCGCTGGGACTGCGGCGCGGCTGACACTTGTGGTGCGCCGGGGACTTCAGCGCGGCCCGCGCTTTTACGGCGGCCGCGCTGATAACTCGAGTCCCCGGCTTTTGCGGCCTACTTCCGTTCGTTCCCGCCCCCAGACCTGCCAGTCAGGAGAGGGGCGGGACGCTGGCCAGTGCATCAGCGCTGAGGGCTGGAGTCGTTTTTACATACTCCAGCCCTCACAATCGGCACAGAGGGGACACTGTTCCCGCACTTTTGTTTGGGAACTCCCACGGACCGCCCCTCTCCACAGACGCCGGCAGCCATTCCTGCTGACACGCTGAGCTGCAGAGGGGAGCCGGGGAGACCCAGACAGGGAATCTGCAGCCTCTTACCCGCTATTCAGCGGGCGGTAAGCCCCCTCTTGTGCCAGTATTATTCTTAGTATTTTGTTTATACAAATACTTTGTATTGCATAGCGCTGGGCGCCCTTTGGCTATAGACTCTCTCACATTGCAGAGAGCCAGCAACATGTCGTCCGTAAAACGCAAGGGTGCCAAGGCACAGACATTATATGCTTCCTGCACCGCTTGTGGGACTTTTCTACCAGCAGGCTCCACGGACCCCCATTGTGTGCAGTGCTCGGCCCCTGCGGCGCTTGCACAGTCGGGACCTCTGCTGGACGTGACCCAGGGTGTACCACCTGTGAATGCTGTCCAGGTGACAGGAACTGAGTTTGCAGCTTTTGCTGACAGAATGTCTCTCACTATGTCACAAATTCTGGACACATTGCGAGCTAGGCCTGTACTTCAGGCCACGGACACTGTGCAATCATTGCCCCCTGGTCCCCCTCAGCTCCAAGCTCCGGGACGGGCATACACACCTCAGGGTGAAGACTCTGACTCGGACGATGGCCCCGGGCAGCCTAAGCGGGCTCGCTATGACGGGCCTTCACATTCATCTCAATGGTCAGAATCCCAGCGAGATGAATCTATGGGTGATGAGGCGGACGTAACTGATCAGGATTCTGATCCTGGGACCGCACTCAATCTAGATACACCAGATGGTGACGCCATAGTTAATGATCTTATATTTAACATCAATAAGATGTTAAATATTTCCCCACCAGCTCCTCTTGTGGAGGAGTCAGCTTCGCAGCACGAGAGAATCCATTTCAGATACCCTAAGCGTACTTTAAGCACTTTTCTGGACCACGCTGACTTTAGAGACGCAATCCAGAAACCCCACGCTTATCCTGAAAGGCGTTTTCCTAAACGGCTTAAAGATACACGCTATCCTTTTCCCCCTGAGGTGGTCAAGGGTTGGACCCAGTGTCCAAAAGTGGATCCTCCAATTTCCAGGCTTGCAGCTAGATCCTTGGTTGCAGTTGAAGATGGAGCGGCACTTAAAGATGCCACTGACAGGCAGATGGAGCTCTGGCTGAAATCCATCTATGAAGCGATTGGAGCGTCATTAGCGCCTTCTTTTGCGGCCGTATGGGCACTCCAAGCTATCTCAGCCGGGCTTGCGCGAGTTGACTCCGTCACACGTGCATGTGCCCCGCAGGTAGCACCATTGACCTCGCAAATGGCGGCATTCGCGTCGTACGCGATTAATGCTGTTCTTGACGCTACAAGCCGCACGGCAGTGGCGTCAGCCAACTCCGTTGTTTTGCGTAGGGCCCTGTGGTTGAGACATTGGAAAGCAGATTCTCATTCCAAGAAGTGCTTAACCAATTTGCCTTTTTCTCGTGACCGATTGTTTGGAGAGCGTTTGGATGAAATCATCAAACACTCCAAGGGTAAGGACTCATCCTTACCGCAACACAGACAAAACAAACCCCAACAAAGGAAGGGTCAGTCTGGTTATCGGTCCTTTCGAGGACCGGGCAGGTCCCAATTCGCCTCGTCAAAAAAGACTCAAAAGGACCAGAGACGCTCAGATTCTTGGAGGTCTCAGTCACGCCCAAAAAGGACAGCCGGAGGAACCGTTGCCAAGACGGCGTCCTCCTGACTTGCGGTCTCCGATTCCCACACCCGCGGTCGGTGGGAGGCTTTCCCACTTTGGCGACATCTGGCTGTCACACGTCAAAGACCGTTGGGTGAGGGATATTCTGTCTCACGGGTACAGGATAGAGTTCAGTTCTCGTCCGCCAACTCGTCTCTTCAGAACTTCTCCACCACCAGACCGAGCCGATGCTCTGTTGCAGGCGGTGGCCGCTCTAAAGGCGGAAGGAGTGGTGACCTCCGTCCCGCTTCAGGAACAAGGTCACGGTTTTTACTCCAATCTGTTTGTGGTCCCAAAAAAGGACGGATCGTATCGGCCCGTCCTGGATCTAAAGTTGCTCAACAGACACGTAAAAGTCAGGAGGTTCCGGATGGAATCCCTACGCTCCGTCATAGCCTCAATGTCTCAAGGAGATTTTCTAGCATCAATAGATATCAAGGATGCGTATCTCCACGTGCCGATCGCACCAGAGCATCAGCGTTTCCTACGCTTCGTCATACACGACGAACACCTACAGTTCGTAGCGTTACCTTTCGGTCTGGCAACAGCCCCCCGGGTCTTCACCAAGGTCATGGCAGCAGTAGTAGCTGTTCTGCACTCGCAGGGTCACTCGGTCATCCCGTATCTAGACGACCTGCTTATAAAGGCACCCTCTCAAGAGGCATGCCAACACAGTCTGAAGGTGGCACTAGACACTCTCCAGAGTTTCGGGTGGATTATCAACTTTCCAAAGTCTCATCTGACCCCGACCCAATCTCTGACTTATCTTGGCATGGAGTTTCATACTCTCTCAGCGATAGTGAAGCTTCCACTGGACAAGCAGTGCTCGCTACGGACTGGAGTGCAATCTCTCCTTCAGAGCCAGTCGCACTCACTGAGGCGCCTCATGCATTTCCTAGGAAAGATGGTAGCAGCAATGGAGGCAGTCCCGTTCGCGCAGTTTCATCTGCGCCCTCTACAATGGGACATTCTACGCCAATGGGACGGGAAATCGACGTCCCTCGACAGGACTGTCTCCCTCTCTCAGACTGCCAAGGACTCTCTCCGTTGGTGGCTTCTCCCCACCTCATTGTCACAGGGAAAGTCGTTCCTTCCCCCGTCTTGGGCAGTGGTCACGACGGATGCGAGCCTATCAGGGTGGGGAGCGGTGTATCTCCACCACAGGGCTCAGGGGATGTGGACTCTGGAAGAGTCCACCCTGCAGATCAATGTTCTGGAAATCAGAGCAATCTATCTTGCCCTGCGAGCCTTCCAACAATGGCTGGAAGGCAAGCAGATTCGGATTCAGTCGGACAATTCTACGGCGGTGGCTTACATCAACCACCAAGGGGGAACACGCAGTCGCCAAGCTTTTCAAGAAGTCCAACGGATTTTGACGTGGGTGGAAAGCAGAGCGTCCACCATATCCGCAGTTCACATCCCAGGCGTGGAAAACTGGGAAGCAGACTTTCTCAGTCGCCAGGGCATGGACGCAGGAGAATGGTCACTTCACCCGGACGTGTTTCAGCAGATCTGTTGCCGCTGGGGGACGCCGGACGTCGATCTGATGGCGTCACGGCACAACAACAAGGTCCCAGTTTTCATGGCACGGTCTCACGATCACCGAGCACTGGCGGCAGACGCCTTGGTTCAGGATTGGTCGCAATTCCGACTCCCCTATGTGTTCCCACCTCTAGCATTGTTACCCAGAGTTCTCCGGAAAATCAGGTCCGACTGCCATCGAGCCATACTCGTCGCTCCAGATTGGCCAAGAAGGTCGTGGTACCCGGATCTGTGGCATCTCACGGTAGGCCAACCGTGGACACTACCAGACCGTCCAGATTTGCTGTCTCAAGGGCCGTTTTTCCATCTGAATTCTGCGGCCCTGAACCTGACTGTGTGGCCATTGAGTCCTGGATCCTAGCGGCCTCAGCTTTATCTCAGGAGGTTGTTGCCACAATGAGACAGGCTAGAAAACCATCCTCAGCTAAGATCTATCACAGAATGTGGAAGATATTCTTAGCGTGGTGCTTGGCTCAAGGGTTTTCTCCCTGGCCATTTGCATTGCCAATTTTTCTTTCCTTCCTGCAGTCTGGGTTGGAAAAAGGTTTGTCGCTTAGCTCTCTTAAGGGTCAAGTCTCCGCGCTATCCGTATTCTTTCAGAAGCGCTTGGCACAGCTTTCTAAAGTACGCACGTTTCTCCAAGGAGTTTGTCATATCGTTCCTCCTTACAGACGGCCATTGGAACCCTGGGATCTGAACAAGGTTCTCATTGCTCTCCAGAAACCGCCTTTCGAGCCTTTGAAAGAGGTTCCCCTTTCTCGGCTTTCACAAAAGGTAGTTTTTCTTGTGGCGGTCACGTCTCTTCGAAGAGTGTCCGAGCTAGCGGCGTTATCTTGCAAATCTCCCTTCCTGGTGTTTCACCAAGACAAGGTAGTACTGCGTCCAATTCCAGAGTTTTCTCCCAAGGTGGTTTCTTCCTTTCATCTCAATCAGGATATCACCTTACCATCTTTGTGTCCGCATCCAGTTCACCAATTTGAAAAGGGTTTACATCTGTTGGACCTGGTGAGAGCACTCAGGATTTACATTTCTCGCACGGCGGCTCTACGCCGTTCGGATGCGCTCTTTGTCCTAGTCGCTGGTCAGCATAAGGGATCGCAAGCTTCCAAATCCACCCTGGCGCGGTGGATCAAGGAACCAATTCTTCACACATACCGTTCTGCTGGGCTTCCGATTCCATCTGGACTGAAGGCCCATTCTACCAGAGCCGTGGGTGCGTCCTGGGCATTACGGCATCAGGCTACGGCTCAGCAAGTGTGCCAGGCGGCTACCTGGTCGAGTCTGCACACGTTTACCAAACACTATCAAGTGCATACCTACGCTTCGGCAGATGCCAGCCTAGGTAGACAGGTCCTTCAGGCGGCGGTGGCCCACCTGTAGGAAGAGGCTGTCTGACAGCCCGTTCATGTGGTATCTTTTTACCCACCCAGGGACTGCTTTTGGACGTCCCACTGTCTGGGTCTCCCAATTAGGAGCGAAAAAGAAGAAGGGAATTTTGTTTACTTACCGTAAATTCCTTTTCTTCTAGCTCCAATTGGGAGACCCAGCACCCGCCCTATTTGTTCTTAGGGTTTCGTTTTTTCGGGTGCACATGTTGTTCATGTTGTTTCTTAAGTTCTCCGATCGTGTTATCGGATTGAATTTGTTTTTGAAACTGTTATTGGCTTTCCTCCTTCTTGCTTTGGTACTAAAACTGAGGAATCTGTACTCCTACGGGAGGGTGTATAGCCAGAAGGGGAGGGGCCTTACACTTTTAAGTGTAGTTCTTTGTGCGGCCTCCAGAGGGCAGTAGCTATACACCCACTGTCTGGGTCTCCCAATTGGAGCTAGAAGAAAAGGAATTTACGGTAAGTAAACAAAATTCCCTTCTTTGTGCGTTTTTAGCGGCCAAAAACGCACAAAAATGCAGCGTCAAGAAAACGCAGCGTGCGCACATAGCCTAATATTCACTGTGCCAGCGCTCTTCTTTCTGGCTTAGTCGTTATACTGTAATGGGGTGCATGGGAAAGGGTTCACAACCCCTACTAAATTCAGGGAAGAAAAAAAAACAGGTATATGCATCACACAAGACACTGGCATGCTATGTAGGAGCTGCAGTTTGTGGATCATCACATGTCCTATATAATCCCCTATATAAAAAAAAAAAAATCAGTGTCTTGCACCACTGCATGTTCCATTTTTAAGAAGAAACATGGAGCTGAGTATTGCATCGGCCAGGGGCATGTGAGTTTTTGTTGTAGACAAAGGGGTTCTTGTTATGATAAAACATGCACCATAAGGACAAACCTGCATATACAGCATGTATGTGTTGAGATATATATATATATATGTATGTATGTATGTATGTATGTATGTGTGTGTGTGTATATATATTTGTATGTAAGCGTGTGTGTATATTTGTATACATGTGTGTATATTTGTATGTGTGTGTAATGTATACTTGTATGTATGAGTCTGTGTATGTGTGTGTGTGTGTATACTTGTATGTATGTGTGTATATGTATACTTGTGTGTGTGTGTATACTTGTATGTATGTGTGTGTATGTATACTTGTATGTATACTTGTGTGTGTATACTTGTATGTATGTGTGTGTATGTATACTTGTATGTATACTTTTGTGTGTATACGTGTGTGTGTGTGTATACTTGTATGTGTGTATGTATGTGTTGTATACTTGTATGTATACGTGTGTGTGTATACGTGTATGAATGTGTGTGTGTATACTTGTATGTGTACTTGTAGTATCTACGTACGTGTGTGTGTGTGTGTGTGTGTGTATATTCTTGTATGTGTACTTGTATGTATGTATGTACGTACGTACGTGTGTGTGTGTGTATACTTGTATGTGTACTTGTATGTATGTACATACGTGTGTGTGTGTGTGTGTGTATACTGTATATAATGGGTTTTGGGTAAGTCATGAGAGAATTTTCGGCAGGTTACTTTCTGTAATCCTATAATGTATAAATATCCACCCACAGAAGTAGTGGTAGGACGTATATATTAAATGTTGTTATAGCCAATAAGACTTGGAAACCTAGATTTCAGTGATATTTGTCTGTCTGATGTCATCACGGGAAATAAACGCGCTTTTCCCTTTTTGTCATCTGCACATTGTTACTCTCATCCCATACTCCCCATGTGTTGATATTGGCTTAATGTTGGCGTTTGATGACTTTTCTGCGTGTCTCACACTTCTCTTCTTTTATTTCAAGTGACTTCAGTGATTCAGAGTGATCCTTCTTTCAAATTTATTTTTTTTTTCCCTCAAAAGCAACTTTTTCAATAATTGATTCCCAGTCTGGATCCGGGTGGATTTTACACTATTTCTACAAGTCTCCAACTACTTCTAAGGACTCTAAAGACATTTTCTCTATGAAAATAATTTTTTTTCTGGATCTTCTGGGAATTTTTTTTTTCTGCCCTCCTTCTGCCGGGCAGGAGGGTTTTAATACAGAGTGATCAACATCGGCGCTAGTGTAACACGTCGCAGCGTAAACTAATGCGAGTCTTCAGAAGGAGTTTCCTACGGCGGAGCTTGACGCCTGGCTTTCATGGTTATTGGAATGGTTTGTAGGGGAAGATGCTACTGTTCAATAGAAACTCGTGATGGTGGATGATGGAAAATTATCTTGTGGTGACCCAACAATTAAAAAAAAATAAATAAAATGAAAATAAGTGTTTTTACAAAATGAGAAAAAAAAGTCTGCTCTTTCCAGACCCTGTCCCTGGCTGTACGTCCAGCACAGCACATGGACCAGGGAGGAGCAGTTTATGGTGGGAATAGAAGTGGATCCACTGATGTGTGCAAGTGATCGATCTTGTATAAGACCACCTTAATGTCCATGGTCTTTCTAGGATGTATAACATGTTGGTTTTTTTCCGAAAAATGTTCCTTTCCACTTGAACTAATTGATTGTCGTGCAAAAAATAGGAGTGATGCTCATCTATAGCAGCCACCAGCAATACCTGGGAGCCATAGGGAACACCACCATGATCTAGACTGTAGTCCACTGGAGGCGAAAGGATGGTGCAAAATTGACAGATTAAGACCACATTCAGACCACCGTGCTGCTGGCGCAGTTTTAGCATCTGTATTACGGCTGTAAGTTACGTTTGGGTCATTGGAGAGGTGATCGGGCCAAAATTTTTACATCTGTATTATAGACACTGGAACGAGGTCTAAGGCCATGTTCACACATTGCATTTTTGCGGCGATTTTTTTGCAACTTTTTTCCATGAGGTTTATGCAAAGCCAAAGCTGCTTTTTACAGTATCAACAAAAGCTATGAGATCTCAGAAATCTCTCGCACGTGATTGTGTTTTTCCAAAATTGAAAACGCAGCATGTCAACTTTTTTTTTTTTTTTTGTTTGTGCAGCGTTTGTTTGTTTTTTTTCCTCCATTGAAAGCAATGAGTGCAAAAAGAACGCAACCACTACGTTTTAAGACCTAACCAAAAAAAGCAGCAACACCTGCCTTTTGGAAGCGGTTTACTGCCAAGAGAGCAGGTTTTGACTGCAGAAACGCACAGCAAAATGCAACATGTGAACATAGCCTCACACTAGCGGCATCTATGGACAGGTTTTAATAGCAAATTGAAGGCATTTTATATATAGTACTGTATAATGGAAATTTATTTTTATTGCTATAACGTTTGTAAGAGGTGAAGTCTAGTGAACTAGTTTAGTGTGCCAGTTGGTAACATCGTTGTTTAAAGGGATTTTTATTACCTAAGTGTGAAACAGCAGAGGACATGTAGTGCTGACTTTCTAAAATGTTACGTGGTAATAAAAGACCCCTAAACTTGGAGAAATGGAAGCGTAATGCCGGCTTGATTGACCGATCGGATGATATTGCTGCTGCGCACACTCAGAATGTTAAGACGAGGGTGCGGAGTGACCAAAGGGCCTCATTTATCTAAATGGTCTTTAATGGAAAGCATTCATCACACAATTACTTATTTTACCGTATTTTTGGATTATAAGACGCACTTTTCCTCCCAAAAATTTGGGAGGAAAATAATGGGTGCGTCTTATAACCCGAATGTAGCTTACTATGGGGTGGTGGAGAGGGGTCACGAGGCAGGAACAATGCTGCATGCTGTGCTGCAGGTGATGAGGCAGGGGCCATCCTGAAAATGTCGGCAGCGCGGGCTTCAAATAATGTCATCCGAAGTCAGCGCGTGCGCAGATTAAGCTCTTGGCTCAAGATCTCATCCGCACACACGCCACCTCCAAGCCCATTAATCTCCCAACAGTGGACTTAATGAAAATGGCGCCCGGAGGTGGCGCAAGCGCAGATGAGATCTTGGCTCGTCACTACAATCTGCGCATGCGCCGACTCCAGGCGCCATTGCTTTGAAGCCTGCACCGCCGACAGTTTCTGGATGTTCCTGTCTTACAGTGCCCACAGCGAGCATCCGGGATGCCCGTCGCACCACCCTACTCCACCACCACCCCTGCCTTTGTGACCCCCCCCCCCTTCCTGGTAAGACACCACCGGATTATAAAACGGACCCCATTTTATTTTATTTTTCTCACCCTTTTTTTTTTTTTATCTTTTTTCTCTAAATTTGGGGTGCATATTATAATCCGGTGTGTCTTGTAAAACGGAAAAAAATAAATTAGGTTTTTGTGTTGCATGTATTTTTTAAAACAATAATAAAAATATATAATACAAAAATTGATATCTTGCCATTTCACCCTGTCCACTGGGGCTTTTTTAGACCTGTCCTTTCCAGATAAGTTTTCAGACGTTTTCTTATCATCAGAGACAGGATTACAATGACAGCTGCTAACACAGGATCCACAAATAACAATGTGTTGTGCTTTCCATGCCTTCACAGTGACTTGCACACGCTCATTATACACTTCAGTACAAAAGAGTCTAAAAGCCATAGTGGCAAATGGAAAAATTGCAAGTTTTTTTTTTAAACATAATTTGTTCTCTATTATATTCTGATGATGGCTTCTTTTAAAGAAAATTGACCTTGGTCGCTGTGCTCTACAATCTGCATTCACGTAGTATAAGATGAGCGCACTGCATGTACTCCGATGCTACACACCTAGGTAATAGCAACCTGACAATCCCTTTTTAATGAGTATAACAATGTAAATGCTTTGTTTGTTACTTTGTTGCAGATGCACGTAGTTTATATTCAGACATGTCTTATATAAAACTGTACTGTACAAAATAATTTGATCCTGTACAGCTGCATTTGATAATGTAGGCATCTACCTATTTTGTATATAAACTTTGTAAATCTGTTTTCAAATCTGGCTTCCGTTTCTTTGATTTATTACATTGGTAAGTCGCGGCTGTATGTTCGCGTATCTTGCTCATGTTGTACATTGTGCTCACAGCAGGATTGAGGTCGCTCATATACATTCACATTACAGTAAGGGTTTGTGCTCACGATCAGGGCGGCGGGTCCTGCTCTGCGGGGCCACAAGTCTCCTCCGCAAGAGGCTGCTGCTGCTCGTGCCCACGATCCGGGCTCGGGTCACTGTGGTCTTTCTCTTCTGTTCTCCATGCAGGGAACACTTGCGCCTCTGCAGCAAAGACTTGACATGCTTGAGGCTCGGAAAGCCGCACCGCAGATCAGTTTACACTGCAGGCCGCACATGCACAGTGAGCATGGGATTTCTATAAAGCCATCCACTGTGCTTGTACTGTACATCTAACAAAAATTGCCAAAACACAGGGAAATAAATATAAATATGTCAATTTATCCCACATGGTGATATAGAAGACAAGATAGCCCAGGCTACCTGCACAACAACAATTGAAATGACCAAACTACAAAGCAAATAGCCAGTAAAATATAAATTTTATTAGAATTAATTAAAAGAATTAAAAACAAGGTAAATAACAAGTGACTAAATAGCACCAGCAAAGAACAGCAAGGAGGAGGAATACAATGAAAAATATGGCTATGCAAAATACATGTAGCCCTATTCCATGCTGCCAGAGGTTAAACCAAAGTATTTTAAGTATATAGTGCAAGTGTGCATTGGGAAGCTCTGGCAGGACTGGAGCAGGACAGAAAGTACAAATAACAGATGGGTGGAATACAATTTAAAAATATAAATGAGCCGAATCTGTTAGTAAATTACCTAGTGGTATCTCCTCCTGCTGGTGCCGATCCTCCTCCGCGACCCTAAGAGAGACCCCCTGGACGTCTCCCCCAACACCGGCGTCCATCCCTACACGTGTTTCAGCATGAAAGCCTTCATCAGGGTGGGGTGTCAGACCAGCAGAGGTTTCATTATATGTGCAGGACAGCCAATAGGCTGTCAGATGACATCATTAACCGGGGCTTAGTGACGGCGCATGCGTCCAGCCAGGACCGCCGGCAGGCACACAGCACCGCGTCATACAAAGACGGGCGTGACGCGAGCAGGCTCCGGTCACGCGATGGATCAGATGATTGGAGCCTGCTCATGCGACGCCACCCGTCCAGGATACAGACGCGGAAACCAGTGACCACAGGAAATCTAGCCGGACGCATGCACACAGCCCCGAGCGTACCCCAAGCTATGCGCATACAAGAGCGTGTAAACGAATTCAGGTGAGAGATTGATAATGAAGAAAATAAGATCGTGATCTTAATAGTAATATTGCATGAATCATAAGAGAGTAATGTAGGCATATATACAGCCATGAATAAATATAAAGAAAATATGTATGTACAAGTGAATGCAACACATGAGTGAATAAAGTGCAAATGATCAATAAATATGAATTAAATTGATATATATATATATATATTAGTGCAAAAAACTACAAAATTCTGGCAGCCCCGCCCCCCATGCTCCATGTATAATGCAGGCAGCCCCCCCATGCTCCAAGTATAATGCTGGCAGCTCCCCCCATGCTCCATGTATAATGCAGGCAGCCCCCCATGCTCCAAGTATAATGCAGGCAGCCCCCCATGCTCCATGTATAATGCAGGCAGCCCCCCCATGCTCCAAGTATAATGCAGGCAGCCCCCCATGCTCCATGTATAATGCAGGCAGCCCCCCATGCTCCATGTATAATGCAGGCAGCCCCCCATGCTCCATGTATAATGCAGGCAGCCCCCCATGCTCCATGTATAATGCAGGCCCCCCATGCTCCATGTATAATGCTGGCAGCCCCCCCCATACTCCATGTATAATGCTGGCAGCCCCTCATGCTCCATGTATAATGCTGGCAGCCCCCCCATACTCCATGTATAATGCTGGCAGCCCCTCATACTCCATGTATAATGCTGGCAGCCCCCCATGCTCCATGTATAATGCTGGCAGCCCCCCCCATACTCCATGTATAATGCTGGCAGCCCCTCATGCTCCATGTATAATGCTGGCAGCCCCCCATGCTCCATGTATAATGCTGGCAGCCCCTATGCTCCATGCAAGTATCTCTGCTGCCTGTCAGCCTGCAGTCTCCATTCATCCTGTGTCCCCCCATCAGTAACTCTGCTGCCTGTCAGCCTGAGGTCTCCAGTCATCCTGTGTCCACCTGTCAGTATCTCTGCTGCCTGTCATCCTGCGGTCTCCAGTCATCTCGCCACCTATCTGCCAGCGGTCATCTGATACTTGTCTCCACCCGCCAGCATCTCTGTACCGTGTTTTCCAGCGGTTCCAGCTCCCGGTTGCAGTCTCCTGTATTCCTGCTGCTTCCTCTCAGGTTTTCTGTGTTTAGTTTTGTAATTTTTGTTCCATTTTCCATTTATTATTTTCTAGACTCCATTAGATTATTTTGTATTTTTCACATCTTTGTTCCATTTGACCCCTTGACCACATTGTGTAAGCGTTACATACCTTGTTTTTCCAAAAATAAGCCCTAGCAGGGATTTTCAGCATTTTCGGAGCAAGGCTTAAATATAAGCCCTCCCCCAAAAATAAGACCTAGTCCCAGATCAATAATGAAGTGTCCGTGCAGCTAAAAAAGGTTACAGATACTGCAGGACACTTCATTATAGACAGCGGCACCCGGCAATTACACTCACCTGATGCTGAGCGGCAGGACCTGCAGTGATCACACACCCGCACACATCAGCTCTCACACACACACACACACACACACACACACACCAGATCTCACACACAAACATCAGATTGCACACACAAACATCGGATCACACGCAGACATCAAATCACACTCACACACACACACACACACACATCGGATCGCACACATATCAGATCGCATACACATCGGATCGCATACACACTCACCTCATCCAGCGACACCGATCTCTTCTCGCCGGCAGAATCCTGAGAGGCAGTGCAGTGGAGCGCAACGAACAGGACCTGCGGCGGGACACGTGACTTGCTCTCATCATTCTCTGCGGCCGGAAGCGCTGGATGTGATGATGTGATGTTGTGATGTGTGCGATCGGCTGTGTGTCAGTGATCTGCTGTGTGTGTCTGGGATCGGCTGTGTGTTTGTCAGTGATCTGCTGTGTGTCTGGGATCGGCTGTGTGTGCCTGTGATCGGCTGTGTGCCTGCTATCTGCTGTGTGTTTCTGTGATCGGCTGTGTGCCTGCTATCTGCTGTGTGTGCCTGTGATCGGCTGTGTGTGCCTGCTATCTGCTGTGTGTGTGATTTGCTGTGTGTGTCTGCTATCTGCTGTGTGTGTGTGATCTGGTGTGTGTGTGTCTGTGATCGGCTGTGTGTGTCTGCTATCTGCTGTGTGTGATCTGTGTGTATCTGTGATAGGCTGTGTGTGTGCCTGCGATCGGCTGTGTGTATCTGTGATCGGCTGTGTGTGCCTGCGATCGGCTGTGTGTATCTGTGATCAGCTGTGTGTGCCTGCGATCGGCTGTGTGTGTGATTTGCTGTGTGTGTGTGATCTGGTGTGTGTGTCTGTGATCAGCTGTGTGTGCCTGCGATCGGCTGTGTGTGTCTGCGATCGGCTGTGTGTGTGATTTGCTGTGTGTGTGTGTGATCTGGTGTGTTTGTCTGTGATCGGCTGTGTGTGTGATTTGCTGTGTGTGATCTGGTGTGTGTGTCTGTGATCGGCTGTGTGTGTCTGCTATCTGCTGTGTGTGATCGGCTGTGTGTGCCTGCGATTGGCTGTGTGTGCCTGCGATCGGCTGTGTGTATCTGTGATCGGCTGTGTGTGCCTGCGATTGGCTGTGTGTGCCTGCGATCGGCTGTGTGTGTGATTTGCTGTGTGTGTGTGTGTGATCTGGTGTGTGTCTGTGATAGGCTGTGTGTGTGCCTGCGATCGGCTGTGTGTATCTGTGATCGGCTGTGTGTATCTGTGATCGGCTGTGTGTGCCTGCGATCGGCTGTGTGTGCCTGCGATCGGCTGTGTGTGCCTGTGATCGGCTGTGTGCCTGCTATCTGCTGTGTGTTTCTGTGATCGGCTGTGTGTGCCTGCTATCTGCTGTGTGTGTGATTTGCTGTGTGTGTCTGCTATCTGCTGTGTGTGTGTGTGATCTGGTGTGTGTGTCTGTGATCGGCTGTGTGTGTCTGCTATCTGCTGTGTGTGATCTGTGTGTATCTGTGATCGGCTGTGTGTGCCTGCGATCGGCTGTGTGTGCCTGCGATCGGCTGTGTGTGTGATTTGCTGTGTGTGTGTGATCTGGTGTGTGTGTCTGTGATCGGCTGTGTGTATCTGTGATCAGCTGTGTGTGCCTGCGATCGGCTGTGTGTGTGATTTGCTGTGTGTGTGATCTGGTGTGTGTGTCTGTGATCGGCTGTGTGTGTCTGCTATCTGCTGTGTGTGATCTGCTGTGTGTATTTGTGATAGGCTGTGTGTGTGCCTGCGATCGGCTGTGTGTATCTGTGATCGGCTGTGTGTATCTGTGATCGGCTGTGTGTGCCTGCGATCGGCTGTGTGTGCCTGCGATCGGCTGTGTGTGCCTGCGATCGGCTGTGTGTGCCTGTGATCGGCTGTGTGTATCTGTGATCGGCTGTGTGTGCCTGCGATCGGCTGTGTGTGTGATTTGCTGTGTGTGTGTGATCTGGTGTGTGTGTCTGTGATCGGCTGTGTGTCTGCTATCTGCTGTGTGTGATCTGCTGTGTGTATCTGTGATCGGCTGTGTGTGTGCCTGCAATCGGCTGTGTGTATCTGTGATCAGCTGTGTGTGCCTGCGATCGGCTGTGTGTGCCTGCGATCGGCTGTGTGTGCCTGCGATCGGCTGTGTGTGTGATTTGCTGTGTGTGTCTGCGATCGGCTGTGTGTATCTGTGATCGGCTGTGTGTGTCTGCTATCTGCTGTGTGTGATCTGCTGTGTGTATTTGTGATAGGCTGTGTGTGTGCCTGCGATCGGCTGTGTGTATCTGTGATCGGCCGTGTGTATCTGTGATCGGCTGTGTGTGCCTGCGATCGGCTGTGTGTGCCTGCGATCGGCTGTGTGTGCCTGCGATCGGCTGTGTGTGCCTGTGATCGGCTGTGTGTGCCTGTGATCGGCTGTGTGTATCTGTGATCGGCTGTGTGTGCCTGCGATCGGCTGTGTGTGTGATTTGCTGTGTGTGTGTGATCTGGTGTGTGTGTCTGTGATCTGCTGTGTGTGATCTGCTGTGTGTATCTGTGATCGGCTGTGTGTGTGCCTGCGATCGGCTGTGTGTGCCTGCGATCGGCTGTGTGTGTGATTTGCGATCTGCTGTGTGTGTCTGCGATCGGCTGTGTGTATCTGTGATCGGCTGTGTGTGCCTGCTATCTGCTGTGTGTGTGTCTGTGATCGGCTGTGTGTGCCTTCTATCTGCTGTGTGTGTGATTTGCTGTGTCTGTCTGCTATCTGCTATGTGTGTGTGATCTGCTGTGTCTGCGATCGGCTCTGTGTGCCTGCTGTGTGTGTGTGTGATTTGCCGTGTGTGCCTGCTATCGGCTGTGTGTATCTGTGATCAGCTGTGTGTGCCTGCGATCGGCTGTGTGTGCCTGCGATCGGCTGTGTGTATCTGTGATCGGCTGTGTGTGCCTGCGATCGGCTGTGTGTGTGATTTGCTGTGTGTGTGTGATCTGGTGTGTGTGTCTGTGATCGGCTGTGTGTCTGCTATCTGCTGTGTGTGATCTGCTGTGTGTATCTGTGATCGGCTGTGTGTGTGCCTGCAATCGGCTGTGTGTATCTGTGATCAGCTGTGTGTGCCTGCGATCGGCTGTGTGTGCCTGCGATCGGCTGTGTGTGTGATTTGCTGTGTGTGTGTGATCTGCTGTGTGTGTCTGCGATCGGCTGTGTGTATCTGTGATCGGCTGTGTGTGTCTGCTATCTGCTGTGTGTGATCTGCTGTGTGTATTTGTGATAGGCTGTGTGTGTGCCTGCGATCGGCTGTGTGTATCTGTGATCGGCTGTGTGTATCTGTGATCGGCTGTGTGTGCCTGCGATCAGCTGTGTGTGCCTGCGATCGGCTGTGTGTGCCTGTGATCGGCTGTGTGTGCCTGTGATCGGCTGTGTGTATCTGTGATCGGCTGTGTGTGCCTGCGATCGGCTGTGTGTGTGATTTGCTGTGTGTGTGTGATCTGGTGTGTGTGTCTGTGATCGGCTGTGTGTCTGCTATCTGCTGTGTGTGATCTGCTGTGTGTATCTGTGATCGGCTGTGTGTGTGCCTGCGATCGGCTGTGTGTGCCTGCGATCGGCTGTGTGTGTGATTTGCGATCTGCTGTGTGTGTCTGCGATCGGCTGTGTGTATCTGTGATCGGCTGTGTGTGCCTGCTATCTGCTGTGTGTGTGTCTGTGATCGGCTGTGTGTGCCTTCTATCTGCTGTGTGTGTGATTTGCTGTGTCTGTCTGCTATCTGCTATGTGTGTGTGATCTGCTGTGTCTGCGATCGGCTCTGTGTGCCTGCTGTGTGTGTGTGTGATTTGCCGTGTGTGCCTGCTATCGGCTGTGTGTATCTGTGATCAGCTGTGTGTGCCTGCGATCGGCTGTGTGTGCCTGCGATCGGCTGTGTGTATCTGTGATCGGCTGTGTGTGCCTGCGATCGGCTGTGTGTGTGATTTGCTGTGTGTGTGTGATCTGGTGTGTGTGTCTGTGATCGGCTGTGTGTCTGCTATCTGCTGTGTGTGATCTGCTGTGTGTATCTGTGATCGGCTGTGTGTGTGCCTGCAATCGGCTGTGTGTATCTGTGATCAGCTGTGTGTGCCTGCGATCGGCTGTGTGTGCCTGCGATCGGCTGTGTGTGTGATTTGCTGTGTGTGTGTGATCTGCTGTGTGTGTCTGCGATCGGCTGTGTGTATCTGTGATCGGCTGTGTGTGTCTGCTATCTGCTGTGTGTGATCTGCTGTGTGTATTTGTGATAGGCTGTGTGTGCCTGCGATCGGCTGTGTGTATCTGTGATCGGCTGTGTGTATCTGTGATCGGCTGTGTGTGCCTGCGATCAGCTGTGTGTGCCTGCGATCGGCTGTGTGTGCCTGCGATCGGCTGTGTGTGCCTGTGATCGGCTGTGTGTATCTGTGATCGGCTGTGTGTGCCTGCGATCGGCTGTGTGTGTGATTTGCTGTGTGTGTGTGATCTGGTGTGTGTGTCTGTGATCGGCTGTGTGTCTGCTATCTGCTGTGTGTGATCTGCTGTGTGTATCTGTGATCGGCTGTGTGTGTGCCTGCGATCGGCTGTGTGTGCCTGCGATCGGCTGTGTGTGTGATTTGCTGTGTGTGTGTGATCTGCTGTGTGTGTCTGCGATCGGCTGTGTGTGCCTGCGATCGGCTGTGTGTGTGATTTGCTGTGTGTGTGTGATCTGCTGTGTGTGTCTGCGATCGGCTGTGTGTATCTGTGATCGGCTGTGTGTGTGATTTGCTGTGTGTGTGTGATCGGCTGTGTGTGCCTGCTATCTGCTGTGTGTGTGTCTGTGATCGGCTGTGTGTGCCTTCTATCTGCTGTGTGTGTGATTTGCTGTGTCTGTCTGCTATCTGCTATGTGTGTGTGATCTGCTGTGTCTGCGATCGGCTCTGTGTGCCTGCTGTGTGTGTGTGTGATTTGCCGTGTGTGCCTATCGGCTGTGTGTGCCTGCGATCGGCTGTGTGTGCCTGCGATCGGCTGTGTGTGTGATTTGCTGTGTGCGTATGCGATCGGGCTGTGTGTGTCAGCCAGCAGCAGGGGAGAACGGCATGCTGCACCCACCGGACATCACAGGGAGGAACTGGGAGCCACGCAGACGTCCAAGTCTGGTGAGTATGAGTCTCCTGGGAAGTGGGGGGGTCTGCTTTTTTGGGGGGAAAAGTTATCCCCAACCGTGTTTCTCCAAGAATAAGACCTCCTCCAAAAATAAGCCCTACTGCTTTTTTGGGGGGCAAAAAAAATATAAGACAGTGTCTTATTTTTGGAAAAACACGATACTTATACTTGTAAAGCCAGAGAGAAGCTGCCCCTGACTTCACAACCTCACGTGAGCAGTGACACTGTCCTATATTTTTTTTCCCCCCCAAATAAGCACTAGATTTTATTTTCGGTGGAGGGCTTATTTTCAAGGAGACATGGTTTGGGGTAAGTTTACCCCCAAAAAAATGCAGAATCCCCCTTCCCAGGATCATCATACTTACCAGACCCTGGGCGTCTGCGTGGCTCCCAGGTCCTCCTGCGATCCTCGGCAGGTGCTCCGAGCAGGTATGCTACACACCGTCCCCCCTGCTTCTCACCGACACACATCAGATCACAAACACACGCACACTCACACATCAGATTTCTTACACAGACACACACAGCACATATCGCTCGTGCACACACTTACTACATCCGGTGATACCACTTGCTTCTGGCCAGCAGGGGACTCTCTGCTCTCATCTCTATGATGAGTTCCACCCGCAGGTCCTGGAATCTCCACTGCACAGCGTCACAGATTCTGAAGCCGACGAGAAGCAATCGATATCGCTGGATATGATGAGTGAGTGTGTGCAATCTGATGTGTGATCTGATGTATGTTTGATCTGATGTGTGTTTGATCTGATGTGTGATCTGATGTGTGTCTGATCTGATGTGTGTGTGATCTGATGTTTGATCTGATGTGTGTGTGATCTGATGTGTGTGTGATCTGATGTGTGTGTGATCTGATGTGTGTGTGATCTGATGTGTGATCTGATGTATGTGTGATCTGATGTGTGATCTGATGTGTGTGTGATCTGATGTGTGATCTGATGTGTGATCTGATGTTTGATCTGATGTGTGTGTTCCACCTCAGGTTCTTGATGCTTCCACTGCTCCCGGTCAGCGTCTAGTGAGTATGATTGCGGGGTCTTCTTTCTTCTCTCTGATGTCATTTCATGCTACCAAACATTCATTACATTCTGTTGAATAGGTAGAATCTCTACGTTAGTTGAGGATGTGATGTAATCAGGGAAGCCCTTGAGCTCACTACCAGCCAAAAACGGATGCGTTTTAGTTGACAAATATACATGCAGATCGCATTAAAAATTCCAGTAAAACGCAATGATTTGTATTTAGGATGCGTTTTGATAATTCTCATTGACTTCAATGTTAGCAAAACGCTCAAAAGAATTGACATGTTGCTTTTTCAAACGCAGAGATTTTGAGAAAATTTTGTCACAAAAAAACGCAGCTTTTTTGAATGCATAACACAAAATATCCCTATTTCCCATAGACTTTGCTTGGAAAACAAAACACATGCATTTTGGCATTAAAACGCTGCAGTTCAAAACGCTGCGGAAACGCATGAAAAAACGCAACGTGCGCACACAGCCTTATAGTGTCAGAGCGCGCCTGCACTGACATCTCATCCAAGGAGCCAGGCATCAGCGCCCGCAGCCATTGTGCGCACTGACGGCGATCATCTGGTGTCATTGCGCAGCGTTCGCTCTGGGCCTCAATCAATGTAAGGTACCGGCTTTATTATGCAAATATGAGGGCGTGACGGGGCCCAAGGCTTAGACCACTCCATGGGGGCACGATGCTCCCTCGTTTGCATACAAAATGAAAGTTATTTCTTAATTTAATATTAAGCCACACTGTCTAATATGATATAAATAGGGGCCCTATATAAATGTTTAGGCAGCTTCATTGCCATTTTGGTGGTGAGAGATTCTCGTTAAAGGAAATCTGGCACCAGCATTTTTGCTACTGCATGATTTAGGGGTAAAGACCCTGATTCCTGTGATGCATGTGGCTGCTTGCTGCAGGTTTGGTAAAATCACAGTTTTATCTGCTGCAAATCTAACAGTTCTCTGAATGCTTATCTTTGTATATCGCCCTCACCCGCACCACTGATTGGCAGGTTTCTGTGTGCACTGTACAGTCATGGCCAAAAGTTTTGAGAATGACACCAAAATTATTTTTTCACATGATCTGTTGCCCTCTGATTTTTAATTGTGTTTGTCTGATGTTTACATCACATACAGAAATATAATTGCAATCATATTATGAGTACCAAAAGGTTATATTGACAGTTAGAATGAGTTAATGCAGCAAGTCAATATTTGCAGTGTTGACCCTTCTTCTTCAGGACCTCTGCAATTCTCCCTGGCATGCTCTCAATCATCTTCTGGACCAAATCCTGATTGATAGCTGTCCATTCTTGCATAAGCAATGCTTGCATTTTGCCAGAATTTGTTGGTTTTTGTTTGTCCACCCGTCTCTTGATGATTGCCCACAAGTTCTCAATGGGATTAAGATCTGGGGAGTTTCCAGGCCATGGACCCAAAATCTCTATGTTTTGTTCCATGAGCCATTTAGTGATCACCTTTGCTTTATGGCAAGGTGCTCCATCATGCTGGAAAAGGCATTGTTGGGCGCCAAACTGCTCTTGGACAGTTGGGAGAAGTTGCTCTTGGAGGACATTCTGGTACCATTCTTTATTCATGGCTGTGTTTTTAGGCAAGACTGTGAGTGAGCCGATTCCCTTGGCTGAGAAGCAACCCCACACATGAATCGTTTCAGGATGCTTAACAGTTGGCATGAGACAAGACTGGTGGTAGCGCTCACCTCTTCTTCTCCTAATAAGCTGTTTTCCAGATGTCCCAAACAATCGAAAAGGGGATTCATCTGAGAAAATGACTTTACCCCAGTCCTCAGCAGTCCACTCCCTGTACCTTTTGCAGAATATCAGGCGGTCCCTGATGTTTTTTCTGGAGAGAAGTGGCTTCTTTGCTGCCCTCCTTGAAACCAGGCCTTGCTCAAAGAGTCTCCGCCTCACAGTGCGTGCAGAAGCACTCACACCAGCCTGCTGCCATTGCTGAGCTAGCTCGGCACTGCTGGTAGTCCGATCCCGATACGGTCCTGGCGTTTGCTGGTCCTTCTTGGGTGCCCTGGAGCCTTTTTGGCAACAATGGAAGCTCTCTCCTTGAAGTTCTTGATGATGCGATAGATTGTTGACTGAGGTGCAATCTTTGTAGCTGCGATACTCTTCCCTGTTAGGCCATTTTTGTGCAGAGCAATGATGGCTGCACGTGTTTCTTTAGAGATAACCATGGTTAACTGCAGAGAAACAATGATACCAAGCACCAGTCTCCTTTTAAAGTGTCCAGTGGTGTCATTCTTACTTAATCATGACTGATTGATCACCAGCCCTGTCATCATCAACACCCACACCTGTGTTAATGGAACAATCACTAAAACAATGTTAGCTGCTCCTTTTAAGGCAGGAATGCAATGATGTTGAAATGTGTTTTGGGGGTTGAAGTTCATTTTCTTAGCCAATATTGACTTTGCAAGTAATTGCTGTTAAGCTGATCACTCTTTATGACATTCTGGAGTATATGCAAATTGCCATTAGAAAAACTTAAGCAGTAGACTTTGTAAAAATTAATATTTGTAGCATTCTCAAAACTTTTGGCCATGACTGTACATAGGCAGAAAGCTACCAATCAGTGGTGGAGGTGGGGTTATACAGAGCTCATGAATATGGAGGACTAGATGGCAGTAGGTTTACTAGTCTTCTAATGATTATCTCCTGCTGATAAAACTGGGATTTTATTAAAACTACAGGAGGCAGCCCAGTAATAGACACCACTGGAATCAGGGTCTCTCCTCCTACATTATGCTGCTCTCAGATTTCAGGATCTAGGTGTGCACTATGGTTTGTTTTCTTTATATTAATGTGTGGCATTCTGTATGATTTTACCAGGACTCATTGACATTGGAAAAAAAAAATTGAAAAAAATCCAGCACTCAAAGCATTCAACTGAAATTGTTTTATATTTTATTCATTGATCTGTGTAATTATTAAAGACGTTTCGGTCATCCGACCTTCATCAGTTTACACTACAATAAAAAGATACATAAAAGATTTTTAAGTATACAGAAATAATGGCATTATACAATCATGGTAACAAAAAAGGGCAGAAATATTCACCACATTATAATGCATGAATCATGAACTATGATATACAAAAAATGTCAACAAAAAGACAAAAGTGAAGAATCTGTCAGTTGAGCCGCTTCACTAGCAGATATAATGTCCACCTAAAGGGACCGGTCATCATCAAGTCAGTGATCAACTCCTCTGAAAAAGATAATAATAAGTAGGCATAAATGAATGTAAAGCTATAAGAAACTAGAAGTATCGAAATCACGATTAAGGCCTTTGGGCTCCAAAGTCTGGAGAGTAAAAATCCAATACGCCTCCCTTTGTTTCAATTTTTTAACCCTATCGCCTTCTATTTGGCAAGACCTGCTCCAACACCTGAAACCGTAATTGACTAACACTATGTCCCTGTTTATGAAAATGAGATGGAAGAGGTAAAGGACAAACCCTGATTTTTGTAATCGTTTTGAACAGATTCTCAACAAATGCTCTTTTGATTTAATGACTTTGACTTTGGATTATTTAAACCAAGCGATCATTACTAAACGTGAAGAGATTGTCGTGATTGAGCAACAATTAAATTCTACCTCTTCGGCTGAAGATCTGGCGAAAATCAAAGATCAAGTCACAAGAGATTTACAAATTCATAAAATTGAAAGTCAAAAAATTAAAAGAGAAAAATTCTTACGGGATACTGAGGACTATAAAAATAATCGAGTTTATCGGTGGCGGGATACATCCTCCAGAGTGTTTCCAAGACGTTTCCAATATTCCTCTAGTGATAATTCGGCTTCGGATTCGGAATTTTCCTTCACCAGACGACCAAAACCACATTTTTTAGGTCAAAGAAGCCGCAGAGGTCAAAGAGGAAACCTAGGCGGGGGGGACAACGCCACCGAACCTGCAAGAACAACGATGGTCACCAGATCCCAGGTACGCCGGATACCATTGTAGTTAACATTTCTTCTAAGAATTTGTTACCGGATCAAATTAGTCTTCTTCAGAAGGGTTTATCTTTTTGCCCTTCCTACAAATTTAATACATTCCAGTTACAAATGGACTTACTAAGATTTTATCGAAATTTACGTATTAAGGCCCATTTTTCATCATTATCTGATATAGGTCTGAGACCATCGACACAATCTACTTCTATTGCTCCTATCAATATCCAAGGATTGGGACTCAAAACTAAGAGCACTTTCATGCCTCCCAAAAATAACCCTCCAGTGGAAACGTTCATAGGCTTATTGGAACATGACATTACGTCTTTTTTCAAAGATGTGTCTAATAAATCATTACACTGTCCTTCCAATTTTTCGGATAAGGATAAAAATGCGTTGGCATCTCTAATGCAGGATAAAGACATAATTATCAAACAAGCCGATAAAGGCGGAGCTTTGGTAGTTATGGACAAATCCATGTATTTACAGGAAATACTGAGACAATTGGGGGACAGTAATGTTTATGGAATATTGGCAAGCAACCCGACGAACAGGATTCGAGATAGGATTAGATCTGTGACCGGCCACTATCTACAAAAGGGAGTAATAGATCAGAAGACATTTGATTTCTTACAAAAGCAGAATCCAATCATTCCTGTTTTTTATGTACTCCCCAAAATTCATAAGACCTTGGTGAACCCTCCTGGTAGACCTATAGTGGCGGGCACAGACTCTATCCTTTCCCCTTTAGCTATCTTACTTGAGAAAATTATTACTCCTTTGACTAAAAACATTCCTTCTTTCCTGTTGGACACTGGTCACTTCCTAGAAGTGATTCGTGGGCTTGATATCATTCCATTTGATGCTTTTCTCGTGACTTGGGATGTGACAAGTTTATATACGTCTATTGTACATCAGAAGGGCATGTCAGCAGTTCGTGAGTTATTGTTACAACATAACTTTTCGAGTGATACAAGTGATTTCTGTCTGGACTTATTACAAATAGTGTTAACTGAAAATTTCTTTTTGTTTCAGGACATCTATTATATTCAAAAACAGGGGACCGCGATGGGGTCCAACGTAGCGCCCCCGTATGCAAATACGTACATGTCTTACTTTGAAGATACATTCATATATCCACATAAGGGATTCCAAGAGCACTGCAAGTGTTGGAAGCGATTTATTGACGACGTTTTTTGCATATGGGTTGGCCCGTTGGATTCCATCATGGAGTTCCATAATTACATTAACAGCATTTGGTCTGAACTTCAATTTGTTATACAATATGATTTACATCATATCAATTTTTTAGATGTCACTGTTACGAAATTAGAGAATGGACATTTACAAACTGATTTGTACATAAAGTCGACGGACAGGAATAACTTACTCGCATATGATAGTTGTCATCCCAAGGCCATGAAGAATTCTATACCTAAGTCCCAGTTTCTTAGGGTACATAGGATTGTTAACCAACAAGAAATTAAAGATACCAGATTACAGGAGATGAGGACTAAGTTTCTGGCGAGGGGTTATCCACAGGAGGTTTTGAATAGTGCTAGTGTGAATACCGAATCTTCTATTGGTAAGACTAGAGATAAACGTTTGGCTTTCGTTCATACTTACCATCCCTTCTCTTACAAAATTCATAAATTCATCAGAGGTCATTGGAACATCTTGCGTAAAGGGTACCCTGAGGTGGAAGAATTTAAATCACCTTTTCTTCCTTGTTTTAGACGACCGTCCAATCTCAGTAATAAATTGGTGAGAGCTGATGTGGGCGCCGGTGTGACTGGACCCGTTCAAACTCATCTTTATACCCAGAGACGTGGTACTTTCCCATGTTTAAATTGTGCCCAATGCAGTAATGTGTTGAAAGGTGATAGAGTTTTGCATCCCTACAGTGGTCGGGGTTATCCAATTAGAGGTTTTTTCACCTGTGAGACATCTTATGTTGTATATGTAGTGAAGTGTCCTTGTGGCCTACTCTATGTAGGCGAAACCACCCAGACTGTTAAGGAACATATATCACAACATAAATCCACCATTAGGTGTGAGAGATTGACTTTACCTCTTCCATCTCATTTTCATAAACAGGGACATAGTGTTAGTCAATTACGGTTTCAGGTGTTGGAGCAGGTCTTGCCAAATAGAAGAGGAGGCGATAGGGTTAAAAAATTGAAACAAAGGGAGGCGTATTGGATTTTTACTCTCCAGACTTTGGAGCCCAAAGGCCTTAATCGTGATTTCGATACTTCTAGTTTCTTATAGCTTTACATTCATTTATGCCTACTTATTATTATCTTTTTCAGAGGAGTTGATCACTGACTTGATGATGACCGGTCCCTTTAGGTGGACATTATATCTGCTAGTGAAGCGGCTCAACTGACAGATTCTTCACTTTTGTCTTTTTGTTGACATTTTTTGTATATCATAGTTCATGATTCATGCATTATAATGTGGTGAATATTTCTGCCCTTTTTTGTTACCATGATTGTATAATGCCATTATTTCTGTATACTTAAAAATCTTTTATGTATCTTTTTATTGTAGTGTAAACTGATGAAGGTCGGATGACCGAAACGTCTTTAATAATTACACAGATCAATGAATAAAATATAAAACAATTTCAGTTGAATGCTTTGAGTGCTGGATTTTTTTCAATTTTTTGATCTGGGGTGGGACCCTATCCAAGCACCAGCGACTATAGAAGGAGTGCCACATTTCTATATTTTATATCATTGACATTGGAGACACGTGGCAGCATACTGTTGATGTCCCCCCTGAGGAGACCACTGACCTGGAGAATAAAGCCTTGCTACAAGGACTAGAGGACAAATACCTCACGACTGTTTCCAATGCCAGGTGGCTATTACGAAAAAACAAATTCCGGTAAGAGGAGGCAAAGACATTTGGCAGGTGACCATACCGGATGAATTCATCCCCTACTAAATTTATGGCAGGAAATTAGGACATGAACCCGACACCAAGAAATGGACAAAGTGAAGAACCATAGACCAATAGATTAGTCAGGGAAAATGAGTGCAGCGGATGAGGCACATCACACGTCCCTCTGACATTGGAGATGCCCAGCAGTGCCATCAGCCCAGGACCGGCAGCAGATTTATCCACTTCCAGTTTGTACTTTGCGTCTCCATTATGAAGAGTGTAATAGACATTGATGTTGTGGGTAAATGATAAGGTCTTGGTTGTCCATGAATGTGGCCCCTGTGTGATCACAAATACTATTATATACAATGTGCTGCTCCTCTTTTCCAGAAATCCTGAATTGGTTCTTCTGTACAAATAGGTTTTCCCATCTGACTGACTGTATATCACAGGAATCTGCTGTCACTGGGATTATTGGGGACAAAGCTTGTTTTTCCTATGGATCCTGAATATCTTTGGTCCCTTCAGTGTTTTTCCTTGCACAGGAGTGTATGTGTCTCCCACTATACAGGGAGCTGCAGCCACCACAACTAGTGATGAGTGGGCGCTGCCATGATCGGTGCTTGTAACCAGCAGTCAGATTCTCGGGTGCTCGACTCGTCTACGAGTATAATGGAAGTCAATGGGGAACTCGAGCAATTTTCTGGAAAATCTTCTGTAAAAATGCTCGAGTTCCCCATTGACTTCCATTATACTCGGTGCTCGGATCAATTCAACTCAACTGCTCATTACGAGCCCCGAGCATGGCAGTGCCGCTCATCACTAATCACAATATCATATGTGACATGAAATTGGGATATAGTCAGTGGCGTAACCAGAGTTTGATGAGCCCCGATGCAAAGTTCGGACCTGGGCCCCCCTACACGTACACAGACACTTGGGGTACGGGACAATAACACTCGGGGTACAGGATAATGACGCTGACACTTGGCTCTTTCCCTCAGCACCCAGCTTTCCTATGTTCTGATATCCATCTTGTCCTCTGCACCCAGCTTCCCCATGCTCTGCTATACATCTTTCCCTCAGCACCCAGCTTTCCCATATCAGAGCATGGGAAAGCTGGGTGCTGAGGGAAAGAGCCCTTTTCCCTCAACACAAAACGTTCCCATCCCCTGCTTGTATCTTTGTCCCCCCTTGTATATAGTTCTCCAAATACTATAATAGCCCCCACATAGCCTTCCATGTTGTATAAAGAGTCCCACATAACCTTTCTTATTAGAATGCAGCTCTATAGTCCTCCATGTATTATAATGCATTTCCCATAGTTCTCCACCTATTATAATTCACCCCATAGTCCTCCATATACTATAATTCACCCCAGGCCTCCATGTATGATACAGCCAGCCCCCCATGCTCCATGTATAATGCTAGCAGCCTCCCCATGCTCCATGTATAATGCTGTCAGCCCTTACATGCTCCATGTATAATGCTGGTAGCCCTTACATGCTCCATGTATAATGCTGGCAGCCCTTACATGCTCCATGTATAATGCTGGCAGCTCCCCCCCCTCCCCATGCTCCATGTATAATACTGGTAGGCCCTCCCCCATGCTCCATGTATAATGCAGGCAGCCCCCCCATGCTCCATGTATAATGCAGGCAGCCCCCCCATGCTCCATGTATAATCCAGGCAGCCCCCCCATGATCCATGTATAATGCAGGCAGCCTCCCCATGCTCCATGTGTAATGCAGGCAGCCCCCCCATGCTCCATGTATAATGCTGGCAGCCCCCCATACTCCATGTATAATGCTGGCAGCCCCCCCCATGCTCCATGTATAATGCTGGCAGCCCCCCCATGCTCCATGCATAATGCTGGCAGCCCCCCCATGCTCCATGTATAATGCTGGCAGCCCCCCAATGCTTCATGTATAATGCAGGCAGCCCCCCCATGCTCCATGTATATGTCACGCTCCCGGTGTCCCAGCACCGCTCCTTACCCAGTGATCCGGTCGCACCATCCAGGCACCTCTCCGTACCCACTGATCCGGTCTCAGCGTCGCTGCACCGCTCTGTACCCACTGGTCCGATCTCGCCATCACACCACCGCTCCTTGCTCACTGGTTCAGTCCATGCGTCCACCGGTCATGGCTGCCGCTCCCGCTCATGCTCCCCTGAGTCCTGTTCATGGTCTCAGGAGTCTGACTCCGACTGATGCCTCTGTAGAGGACCGGGCCGCGCCCACTCACCTGGTCTTATAGGCCCAGCACTGCTGCAACAGGAAATGACCTGAGGCTGTGCTGGGTTTATAAGACTGACCTTTCCATGTGGGCGGGGCCTGATCATCGCTTGTGTTTCTGGCTTTGTCTTGTGAGCTAGGTGCTCAGGTCCTTTTGTTCCTGTTTCCTGTATTACTGCCTTAAAGTACGCTGTGACCCTAGTGACCTGGTCCTGTCTTTGCTTCCTGATACCTGCACCTGTTCTTGTACTGTCCTATGGGACTTAATGACCCTGGTCACCTCGTTCTTCCCGTTCCTGCCACGCTAGTGCTCCAGATACCGTGTACCCTGCCCTCCAGGTGGGGTGCTCGGTCCAGTGGATCCACCTCCTGGGCCTACCAGTCCTCCCCGGCCCTCACAGTATAATGTTGGCAGCCTTCCATGCTCCATGTATAATGCTGGCAGTCTTACATGCTCCATGTATAATGCTGGCAGCCCCCCCCCCATGCTCCATGTATAATGCTGGCAGCCCTCCATGCTCCATGTATAATGCTGGCAGCCCTCCATGCTCCAGGTATAATGCTGGCAGCCCCCCATGCTCCATGTATAATGCTGGCAGCCCCCCCATGCTCCATGTATAATGCTGGCAGCCCCCCCATGCTCCATGTATAATGCTGGCAGCCCCCTCCATGCTCCATGTATAATGCTCTTAGCCCCCCCATGCTCCATGTAAAATGCTAACAGCCCCCCCATGCTCCATGTATAATGCTGGCAGCCGTCCATGCTCCATGTATAATGCTGGCAGCCGTCCATGCTCCATGTATAATGCTGGCAGCCCCCCCATGCTCCATGTATAATGCTGGCAGCCCCCTCCGTGCTCCATGTATAATGCTCTTAGCCCCCCCATGCTCCATGTAAAATGCTAACAGCCCCCCCATGCTCCCTGTATAACGCTGGCAGTCTCCCCATGCTCCATGTATAATGCTGGCAGCCGTCCATGCTCCATGTATAATGCTGGCAGCCCCCCATGCTCCATGTATAATGCTGGCAGCCCTCCATGCTCCAGGTATAATGCTGGCAGCCCCCCCATGCTCCATGTATAATGCTGGCAGCCCCCCCATGCTCCATGTATAATGCTGGCAGCCACCCCATGCTCCATGTATAATGCTGGCAGCCCCCCCATGCTCCATGTAAAATGCTGGCAGCCCCCCCATGCTCCCTGTATAATGCTGGCAGTCTCCCCATGCTCCATGTATAATGCTGGCAACTCCCCCATGCTCCATATATAATGCTGGCAGCTCCCCCATGCTCCATGTATAGTGCTGGCAGCTCCCCCATGTCTATGTATAATGCTGGCAGCTCCCCCATGCTCCATGTATAATGCTGGCAGCTCCCCCATGCTCCATGTATAATGCTGGCAGCTCCCCCATGCTCCATGTATAATGCTGGCAGCTCCCCCATGCTCCATGTATAATGCTGGCAGCCCCCCATGCTCCATGTATAATGCTGGCAGCTCCCCCATGCTCCATGTATAATGCTGGCAACTCCCCCATGCTCCATATATAATGCTGGCAGCCCCCCCCATGCTCCATGTATAATGCTGGCAGCCCCCCCATGCTCCATGTATAATGCTGGCAGCCCCCCCATGCTCCCTGTATAATGCTGGCAGTCTCCCCATGCTCCATGTATAATGCTGGCAACTCCCCCATGCTCCATATATAATGCTGGCAGCCCCCCCATGCTCCATGTATAATGCTGGCAGCTCCCCCATGCTCCATGTATAATGCTGGCAGCTCCCCCATGCTCCATGTATAATGCTGGCAGCTCCCCCATGCTCCATGTATAATGCTGGCAGCCCCCCATGCTCCATGTATAATGCTGGCAGCCCCCCCATGCTCCATGTATAATGCTGGCAGCCCCCCCATGCTCCATGTATAATGCTGGCAGCCCCCTCCATGCTCCATGTATAATGCTCTTAGCCCCCCCATGCTCCATGTAAAATGCTAACAGCCCCCCCATGCTCCCTGTATAACGCTGGCAGTCTCCCCATGCTCCATGTATAATGCTGGCAGCCGTCCATGCTCCATGTATAATGCTGGCAGCCGTCCATGCTCCATGTATAATGCTGGCAGCCCCCCCATGCTCCATGTATAATGCTGGCAGCCCCCTCCGTGCTCCATGTATAATGCTCTTAGCCCCCCCATGCTCCATGTAAAATGCTAACAGCCCCCCCATGCTCCCTGTATAACGCTGGCAGTCTCCCCATGCTCCATGTATAATGCTGGCAGCCGTCCATGCTCCATGTATAATGCTGGCAGCCCCCCATGCTCCATGTATAATGCTGGCAGCCCTCCATGCTCCAGGTATAATGCTGGCAGCCCCCCCATGCTCCATGTATAATGCTGGCAGCCCCCCCATGCTCCATGTATAATGCTGGCAGCCACCCCATGCTCCATGTATAATGCTGGCAGCCCCCCCATGCTCCATGTAAAATGCTGGCAGCCCCCCCATGCTCCCTGTATAATGCTGGCAGTCTCCCCATGCTCCATGTATAATGCTGGCAACTCCCCCATGCTCCATATATAATGCTGGCAGCTCCCCCATGCTCCATGTATAGTGCTGGCAGCTCCCCCATGTCTATGTATAATGCTGGCAGCTCCCCCATGCTCCATGTATAATGCTGGCAGCTCCCCCATGCTCCATGTATAATGCTGGCAGCTCCCCCATGCTCCATGTATAATGCTGGCAGCTCCCCCATGCTCCATGTATAATGCTGGCAGCCCCCCATGCTCCATGTATAATGCTGGCAGCTCCCCCATGCTCCATGTATAATGCTGGCAACTCCCCCATGCTCCATATATAATGCTGGCAGCCCCCCCCATGCTCCATGTATAATGCTGGCAGCCCCCCCATGCTCCATGTATAATGCTGGCAGCCCCCCCATGCTCCCTGTATAATGCTGGCAGTCTCCCCATGCTCCATGTATAATGCTGGCAACTCCCCCATGCTCCATATATAATGCTGGCAGCCCCCCCATGCTCCATGTATAATGCTGGCAGCTCCCCCATGCTCCATGTATAATGCTGGCAGCTCCCCCATGCTCCATGTATAATGCTGGCAGCTCCCCCATGCTCCATGTATAATGCTGGCAGCCCCCCATGCTCAATGTATAATGCTGGCAGCTCCCCCATGCTTCATGTATAATGCTGGCAGCCCCCCCCGCCCTCCCCGTCCCTTTGCCACCGTGTATGCACTGATTTTAAAAAAAAAAAACAAACAAAAAAACCCCAAACAAGTTCTTATCTTTCTCCTCGTTCCCCCGCTGCTTTCCTCACGTCTCCTCATTCCTCCGCTGCTGTCCTCACGTCTCCTCGTTCCCCTGCTGCTGCCGTCGGTGTCCTCCCATCCTGCTCTCTGTGCTCTCAGCACAGCGGACTCACAGGAGTGATGTCACCGCGCAGGCACAGAGGGAGAATGATGGAGTGTGGAGCTGCACGGGCCACTCGACGCTCCTTCATTGTTGCTGTGCGTGATGATGGGGGAGGGGGGCCCGGTGTGATAGGCGGCGGCACCGGGTCATATAGCATATAGCGGCCACGTAGTCTGCGCCAGATCAGCACAGCTTCTCTCACAGAAAGGAGCTGCTTGCTGATCTGCAGAGCAGGCCCCTAAGCTGCCGGGCCCGGTCGCAGTCGCGACCTCTGCGACTTCGGTAGTTACGCCCCTAGATATAGTTACTGACCCTCTAGTCGAGCTGCGTCCTCATATAAAAATTCCCTGAATACAGAAAATTATTGGATATTGATCTTATTCTCTTCATGTCGGGGTCAATTTCTGTTTTCGTGCTTTTGTTTTTTCGTCCTCTTCTTCCCAGAGCCATAACTTCTCTCTTTTCTGTCCATATGTACATAAAAGAGACCCATAACGTTTTCATTTTTTGGTCACTGTACCCATGTGATGGTTTATTTTTTGCAAGGCGACATTTTTATTGATGCCATTTTAGGATAGAGATGATGTTTTGATTGATTGTAACAGCATTTCATGTAGTATGGCACTGAGCAAAACAAATACATCATTTTGGCATTTCTGAATATTTTTTTTTTACTTTTTGCTGTATTAGTCCCTTAGAGGACTTGAACTTTTTCTGATCACTAGTGCTATATACAGCCATCACACTATTGCTCTATGTAGTAAAAATCACGCTCTGCTTTGAAGCTCGGCCACAGGCAGGGCTTCAAGGGAGGTTCATAATGAAAAGTACAGAGGTCTTTAACAGACCCCCAGCTGTCATAAGAATCCATCAGAAACCCGCGATCATGTCACGGGTGTGCTGATGGGCTCATATATTGACGTGCCCCCATGCTGGCATGCTGTTAATGGCGCTGTCAGAGCTTGACAGCGGCATTAACCTGTTGACAATCAGGGGCAGTGCTTCACACCATCCGCTGTTGTTGGGAGCAGGTCCTGTCTGTAACTCACAGACTTCATTTCCCTGGTATGGGGTGAGCTCACCCCATCAGCCCCCTCCATGAACCCGCGACTGATTTAAACATCGAATGTCAGTAAGGGGTTAATGGTAAATTCTCATGTGACTTTGTACTTATAGAACATAAATGTAATTCTATTGAGACCAGAAAACCCAAGAAACACAACAAAGAGCAGAGGACGGAGACTCAATGGAAATAAAGCAGCAGACAAAGATATGGGGGTGAAAATCTGAGAATTTTATTAATGGGGCAGGCGGGGGAACAGATAATTTTGATAAATGTCAAGGATATATTAGATCCAATGACTTCAGTTGATTTAGGGGAACGGGAAAAACTCATGCCCAACTCCACTGAGGAAAGTCAGACTAGTTCCCTGGATTAACAATTAAACACATTTTATTAATCCAAGGGAAGGCGAAAAAACCTCATTGAGCCATCGGCCAATGCAGCTTCAGATGAGGAAAAATTCCTTCCCGACTCCACACATGGCAGTCAGACTAGTCCCTGAATCAATCGCTAAATAATTGTATTATTGATTAGGGAGGTGGATGAATGGTGGGGGCAGAGGTGTTGATCCAGAGGAAGGAGAGAAAAAAACCCTTTATGACATCTGCCAATTTTATCATGATATAAGGGGAAAAACAATCCTTCCTGGATCAAATGCCCAGACGGATACTCACCTCATTCCCACCGCATGAAGTGTAGAGGTGGAAACCTGGCTCCAAGGCAACGTGGTGGTCTTCTTCCTGGAATTGCTGGTCCTGGGTAGAATCCGTTCTTCACAGCCAAAAGGATCCATGTCTTGAAGAGATGTCGAAGTCGGGCCAGAGGTCAGAGGATTCAGAGCCAAGAGACACAGGTGGAAATATCATGTTATTCATGGCACTGAATCAGCAGAGAGGGTCATAGTCCGGAGCAAGCCAAGGTCAGGCACACAAGCAGCGGGCGGAGGAGGCACAGGGTTCTGGGCAGGTGGCTCGGGTTCATCCTACTGTGTCCAGCTTGGTGGAAAAATGAATAGTCGGACACAGGGTGAAGAGGTGGTTTATCTTCCGGCCAATCCAGATGGTTCACTCCAGAACATGCTGCAAAAGAAAGAAATGTACAGAGATATAATAACAGCAGTTCCTGGTAATATCTTCACATTTCTAACTGCTGTTATCATCAAAGCATGTAAATACTAAAATCTTTTTGTAATAAGTCTTTACTTACAAGGAAAAGTTCAAAGGGGGGCCGTGCTCTCCTCTGCTCCAGTTCCTCCCAACAGATGGTCTCAAAAAATGGGTGGTCTCTGATGTTCCCTGACACTCCCAGGCGCTTCTCTGGATTCTTCCGTAGCAGCTTCTTTATTAGATGTTTCATGTCTACGTCTAGCCATGTTGGAAATTTTGGCTTCTCGGTGGTAATTGACTTGTAGACGGCTTGCTTCTGGGGGCCGTTGTAAAATGGGGAACGTCCAGTTGACATTTTGGACACCACTATCCCCAGGCTCCACCAGTCTACTGCTGCAGTGTAGGATTTCTCCAGGAGCACTTCTGGGGCCATGTAGCGGAAAGTTCCCGTCCGTCCATAGATCTTTTTGGACGCGGTCAGTCCGTCTTTTGCCAACCCAAGATCTATAATTCGGGCGTGACCATCTTTATCCAGCATGATGTTGGCTGGTTTGATGTCTCTGCAAAGAAAAAAGAAAATGTATTACTTTGTCTTTATAACCACACGACACATCTGAAAGAGAGATTACAAGAGACTAGTAAAAAAATGCATCTCTTACCGATGGGCGATGCCATGGCCGTGGAGGAACTGGAGGCCACAGATTAACTCTGCTGTGATAAACCTGATGAGAGAATAGACTGTTTAGTATCAATGACATTAAATCATCCTGAGGATAAAACTTATTACAATCTCTAATATACCCTATTGACGGTCAATTGTCCGAATGTTTCCATAGTTCCCTATATTTTGCCATTTGTCATTGTTAGATACTCACCGTGTGATCTCGATGTTCAGTTTGCCGCTCTTTTTAATCAGTGACTCAAGGCTGCCACCGGACAAATACTCCATGATGAAATAGGCATGGCTCTGTAAATAAAGTACAATATATAGATATTATCCTTAGCTGCATGTAGTACATATATGTCATGGTAAAGATGTCTGGAGCCCGGAGACCCCTCTGTACCTGAGACTCCAAAGCGGCATCCAGATGACTCACGAATGGGCAGTCTCTGGCCGCCCGGAGTATGCGCCTCTCTCGCCGTAGGGCTTTGTTAATTAAATATATGCCGCGCTTAAAAACCACTGAAGTTGAAATGATGTGAAAATTTCTCTTTTATTTACAGCATTCCTACGCGTTTCAGAGACAAGGACCGTCTCCTTCTTCAGGGAAAAAAGAAATTTTTTCCCTGAAGAAGGAGACGGTCCTTGTCTCTGAAACGCGTAGGAATGCTGTAAATAAAAGAGAAATTTTCACATCATTTCAACTTCAGTGGTTTTTAAGCGCGGCATATACCCGTGGTTCCCTCTCTATATTTAATTAACATTCTATATTGTTATACGGGGCCGCTGCTTGAATCACACGGACACTCACATGTTTTTGAAGGAGTTGTGACTGGCACAACCCTATCAGGTGAGTGTTACTGTTCCTTTCCTATCACCACTTGTTATATCGGGTAAGACCCTATTGCGCCCTTTGTCTCCCCCTTTTTTAGTTTCTGCCGTAGGGCTTTGGCATTGTCCTGTTTGTCAATGATCTTAATGGCCTTGTAGATGTTTTGGCCATGGACTGATGCCAGCACCACCTGAGGAAAACACAGGGAAAAAAGCCATTAAAGAGGTCAAATTTTTTTATTTTTGACATTTTTATTTTTTTTCCTCCCCTTCTTCCAAGAGGCATAACTTTTTATTTCTCCGTTGACATAACCTTATGAGGAATTGTTTTTGCTGGATAATTTGCATTTTTAATGACACCATCCTTTTTACCATTCAATGTATTGAAAAAAAGAAAATTAAATTCTGAAATGAGATAAAATTTGTGTCTAAAAATAAAATATTCATCTAAAAATAAAAATAAAACATTCTGCCCTTGTTTTTTTTGAGGGATCTGTTTTTAATGTGTTTGTTGTTTGGAAACCTAATTCTCTAGGTCAATATAATAACGGCTATACAAGGATAAGGCTGCACATCAAACTTAGATAATGGTATAAGGTATCAAGCATATGGAAAAATATTGGAAAATACAATGAAAAATGCTACTATCAGTTACATTGATCAATGCGATTGCTAAATATCTCCTTTTTCCTAATATTCATGGCAGGTATGCAATTCATTATTCACATGTTCAAGTTAGCAAGTAGCATTTTTCATTGTATTTTCCAATATTTTTCCATATGCTTGAGGCATTATACCATTGTTTGATGTGCAGCCTTATCCTTGTATAGTATGTATTTTTTTGGCTTGCACTCAGAATATATATATTAGTGCTCACTTCAGTTATCCTATTCAGTTAAATATAATAACAGCGACACCTAATGCGTGGATTTTTAAAAAATATTTAAATTTTTTTATATATATATATATATATATATATTTTTTTTTTCCATTTTTCATTTTCGTTTTTTCCTCCCCCTTCTTCCGAGAGCCATAACTTTTTTTTATTTTTCTCTCTATCTTGCAATACGTGGTTTATTTCTTTGTGGGACGAGTAGTACTTTTGAATTAAACCATTAGTTTTACCATATAGTGTACTGGAAAATGGAGGAAAAAAATTCCACGTGCGGTGAAATTGCAAAAAAAAAACGTGTAATTGCACGATTGTTTTGGGGGTGTTTTATTCACCACATTCACTATATGGTAAAACTGATGTGTTGGCGTGATGCCTCATGTCGGTACAAGTTCGTAGATACCAAATATTTATACTTTTTAATTTTATCTAAGTGTTGAAAAAAAAAATTCAGAAGTTTGTCCAAAAAAAGAATAGCAACTTTTGTCGCCATTTTCCGAGAGCTGTAGCCTTCTCATTTGTTAGCAGATGTTCCTTTGTGCATTTTAAAGAAATGTTGCGGCCACCAAAAATCGTAATTGTGGAGTTTGGCTTTTTTTCTCGCCACTCCTTGTACCAATCATATTAATCGATTTTTTTTTTTTTAATAGATCAGACATTTCTGAATATGGCGGCACCAAATGTGTTTTGTTTTTTTTGTATTTTTAAAATTTAACTTTTATTTTCAATGGGGCAAAAATGGACTAATTTGAACTTTTTAGGATTTTTTTAGTTTTTCATATTTTTTACAACTTTTTTTTTTAATTTATGTTACTAGTTTCTCTAAGGGACTTTATGCCTGCAGTTTCTGATCGCCTGTGCGTTTCTACTGTTCAGAGCAGCATTGCCCTGATCAGCAGAAATGCTCATCTCCTGTGAGTGTCAGCTCTCACGGGAAGTGAGTGATGGCAGCGTCAGGGGTCATTGGCTGACCCCGCGGTATCATGCTGGCGGTATAATATAACTGGCATCTACCACATGTAATACTTACTTGGCCGAAGCTGCCTTCACCCAGCACCTGATGGAACTTGTAATCATTGATGTCAGGCTGAGTGTTAGATATTGGTGTTATAGCGGTGCTGGGTCCTAAAGGAATAAATAAGGAATGTAACATTAGTTTATTTGGAAGAAATGTAATGAAGCATGTAGAGATTGTGAGAATAGAAAGCTGCAGAACTCATGTTTACCTGAAGTACAGCACATATAAATGAAAAGTATACTAAGGGCTGCTGATAAGTCTTTGGCTTTACCCAGTAGGAAATGAGATAGGATGATGAAACTTTACATTTATACTCTCCACTGATGTCAACATACTTCTTACATCGGTATTTCAAGTTCTGCAAGCCTAGCAAAAAAAAGGATTTCGGTTGTGCCTCAAACCAGGCATCCGTAGCAGCTGTAGCATCAGAAATTGTGTAGAATTTGGTACCCTTGAGGTGCTTCTTCAGGTTTGGAAACAGATGATAGACCTAGATCTGGTGAATAAGATGGGTGGTCAACCAGCTGGAGGCCCAGCTCTGCCAGTTTTTGCCATGGTCACTTGTGCAGTGTGAGCGGAGGCGTTGTCTTGCCGCATCTTTTGGCTTTCAGAGCTGCTTTCAATTGGTCCAAAAGTTCAATGTAATACCTTGCATTGATGGTGGAACCCTTTTGAAGGTAGTTCAGTAGCAGCACGCCCTCCTTATCTCAGAAATCAGATATCATCACCTTTAGTGGCTGATTTTTGCACCCTGAACTTCTTTGGAGAAGGAGAACCACTGTGCCTCCACTCTTGTGACTGCTCTTTGTTTTAAGGGTGATACAAATAAATCCAGGGCTCATCCATAGTGACCAGTCGATCCAGGAAGCTCTTATCAGTCCGGAAACGCTGACAAATATACCGGGAAGTTGTCACTAGCATTTTTCTTTGATTTGTTTTCAAACATTTGAGGACCCACTTTGCAGATAGATTCCTCGTGTCTAAATGTTCATGGATAATGACGCAAAAATGTTCACGGGAAATCCCCATGATGTCTGCTATTGCTTTAGCTGAAATTTGTTGATTCTCCAGTATGAGGTTGTGCACAGCATCAACGATCTCCGGAACAACAATCCCTCTCGGTCATCCAGGACGTTCCTCATCATTGGTGCTGAAGTGGCCTGTTTTAAATTTGGCAACCGAGTTCTTAAAGGGAACCTGTCAGTTCCCATATGCATTCTGACCTATAAGCAGGGTGATGTGTGGCCTAGTATCCCCTTCCTACACATCACTGTGTTGTAATATTGTGTAATATGATTTTATAAAAAATCTTTTTATAACTTACTTGTTCCCTATGTAAATAGGAGAGGGTTTAGTCCAATGGGCGTTGCATCGCTCCGTGGGCGTTTGCATGCTTTCCATGGTATCGCGCCCCTGTGGGTGTGATACTATGGATTTACATGAGCGCTGTCACCGCAGAGCTTTACGATCCCGTGCGTGCGCGCTTACCATTCCCGCAGCCTTGTTATCCCAGTGCTTGCTTGTCAGCTTCAGACGCGCACTGCGCATGCTCACAAGATTCCTGCGGTTCCGGTCATGTGCAGAGCGCGTCTGAAGCCGAGAAGTAATCAATTTAGACAACGCATGACCGAAACCTGTAACCTGGCTCAAGTACACTCAGTGCAGAGCCGAAGAACAAACGGAGAGGCATTTTTGCAAGCTGCACTCTTGTTTATATCCCCATGTTCCACCAACGATTTGAAACCTCATCAAGATTACAAATATATATATATATTATATCAGAACAAAGAAAGGAAAGCCAGCACTGCCTGAAAATGGCATGCACCAAATAAAAAGTGTAAATTCACAAATTATTCCAACTGCACTATAATACAAAAGGAGATTTTTATCAAACAATTGATCAATTTTTTGAGCCACCCCTGCCACGTCACGGCAACTCTCAATAGGGGGGTCCTACTCTATATTTTATATTTTCATTGTGCCATGCGGCCTCCTAATTACATTAAAAGCAGAACCATATTGAAGCAACACATATACCTGTAACATTTCAGAACCGCTTCCATGTTGCAAAGAGCGGCGACTGCGAATAAAGGCAGCCCAGGCCCAGCATTCACAGTTGCCTCTGTGTGTGTGTGTGTGAACATGTGTGTGCGTGCGCGTGTGTGTGTGTATGTGTGTGTGTGTGTGTACATGTGTGCATATGTATATGAAAATAAATATATATACACACACGGACACAGAGCTGAAATACTGTACATTAAACTGTCGACATCTGTTACTACTTTGCTGTAAAAACCTAAATTAATAATGAATAAATATATATCCCGAGTCTCTGTATTACTGTGTATAAATAAAAATTTACATATAGATATTTATATGCAGAGTGATATATACAGTATGCCTGTACACATTCGTATATACTGTATGTGTATATACAGTCAGGGCCAGAAATATTTGGACAGTGACACAAGTTTTGTTATTTTAGCTGTTTACAAAAACATGTTCAGAAATACAATTATATATATAATATGGGCTGAAAGTGCACACTCCCAGCTGCAATATGAGAGTTTTCACATCCAAATCGGAGAAAGGGTTTAGGAATCATAGCTCTGTAATGCATAGCCTCCTCTTTTTCAAGGGACCAAAAGTAATTGGACAAGGGACTCTAAGGGCTACAATTAACTCTGAAGGCGTCTCCCTCGTTAACCTGTAATCAATGAAGTAGTTAAAAGGTCTGGGGTTGATTAAAGGTGTGTGGTTTTGCATTTGGAAGCTGTTGCTGTGACCAGACAACATGCGGTCTAAGGAACTCTCAATTGAGGTGAAGCAGAACATCCTGAGGCTGAAAAAAAAGAAAAAATCCATCAGAGAGATAGCAGACATGCTTGGAGTAGCAAAATCAACAGTCGGGTACATTCTGAGAAAAAAGGAATTGACTGGTGAGCTTGGGAACTCAAAAAGGCCTGGGCGTCCACGGATGACAACAGTGGTGGATGATCGCCGCATACTTTCTTTGGTGAAGAAGAACCCGTTCACAACATCAACTGAAGTCCAGAACACTCTCAGTGAAGTAGGTGTATCTGTCTCTAAGTCAACAGTAAAGAGAAGACTCCATGAAAGTAAATACAAAGGGTTCACATCTAGATGCAAACCATTCATCAATTCCAAAAATAGACAGGCCAGAGTTAAATTTGCTGAAAAACACCTCATGAAGCCAGCTCAGTTCTGGAAAAGTATTCTATGGACAGATGAGACAAAGATCAACCTGTACCAGAATGATGGGAAGAAAAAAGTTTGGAGAAGAAAGGGAACGGCACATGATCCAAGGCACACCACATCCTCTGTAAAACATGGTGGAGGCAACGTGATGGCATGGGCATGCATGGCTTTCAATGGCACTGGGTCACTTGTGTTTATTGATGACATAACAGCAGACAAGAGTAGCCGGACGGCGCTTCATAGTACAGATGGACAATGACCCCAAGCATACAGTCAAAGCTACCCAGGAGTTCATGAGTGCAAAAAAGTGGAACATTCTGCAATGGCCAAGTCAATCACCAGATCTTAACCCAATTGAGCATGCATTTCACTTGCTCAAATCCAGACTTAAGACGGAAAGACCCACAAACAAGCAAGACCTGAAGGCTGCGGCTGTAAAGGCCTGGCAAAGCATTAAGAAGGAGGAAACCCAGCGTTTTGTGATGTCCATGGGTTCCAGACTTAAGGCAGTGATTGCCTCCAAAGGATTCGCAACAAAATATTGAAAATAAAAATATTTTGTTTGGGTTTGGTTTATTTGTCCAATTACTTTTGACCTCCTAAAATGTGGAGTGTTTGTAAAGAAATGTGTACAATTCCTACAATTTCTATCAGATATTTTTGTTCAAACCTTCAAATTAAACGTTACAATCTGCACTTGAATTCTGTTGTAGAGGTTTCATTTCAAATCCAATGTGGTGGCATGCAGAGCCCAACTCGCGAAAATTGTGTCACTGTCCAAATATTTCTGGACCTAACTGTATATATATATATATATATATATACACACACACTCACACACATATATATAGACACAGAGATATATATGTATACAAGGATATATATCTATCTCTATACACACGCATACAGATTTATACAAACATTTATATATCACTATGTATCTAAATATTTATACCTAAATTTGTATATATAAACAGCAATACAGAGACTCAGGATAAATATATTTCTGTAATTTACTTATTTATTTACTGTTAACAGCAATGTAGTAACAGATGGCAGCAGTTTAAAGTATTCCAGGTTTGTGTGTGTGTGTATACAGTATATATCTTGTGAGCGTGTGCAGTGCGTGTCTGAAGCCAATAAGCAAGCACTAGGATAACAAGGCTGCGGGATTGGTAAGCGCACACGTGCGGGATCTCAAGGCGCTGCTGTGACGCCGCTAATGTAAATCCATGGTATCATACCCACAGGGGCGTGATACCACGGAAAGCATGCAAACGCCCATAGAACGATGCAACGCCCTGGGGACTAGACCCTCTCCTATTTACATAGGGAACATGTAAGTTATAAAACGTTCTTTTTATATAAAATCATATTACACAATATTACAACACAGGGATGGGTAGGAAGGAGTTACTAGGCCACACATCACCTGCTTGTAGGTCAGAACGCATATGGGACCTGACAGGTTCTTTTTATCTGTGGAATATGAAGGGCATTGATCCCCCAATGTCTGCGACATATCACCATGAATATCCTTCGCAGACTTTCCTTACAGAAACATGAATTTTATCCCTCCTCTGCTCTCAGTTGCTGTGAATATCGCATTAGACTCCGCCATGTTGTATTTCCGCGTGTGTAGAACACTGTTGCCATAAGCAACAAACACAGAATTTTGAAAACATATATTAGACACATAAGGCTTTCATGTAATGTAACCTTCGTTACCAGAGAAACAAAAAAAAACTACAAAGCCAAAGACTTATCAGCAGCCCCTCATATAACGGCCATTATACAGGGGTGTTTGAGGTTTGTGAACCTTTCAGAATTTTCCGTATTTCAACATAAATTTGACCTAAAACTACATCAGATTTTTGAAAAGTTCTAAAAGTAGATAGAAAAACAAAGGAGTGAAAAATATTAGGACATTGTCATTTTTAACAACGTAAATGATCCAATTTCACGTGTCTGTGAGAGGCAAAAGTATGTGAACCCTTAGGATTAGCAAATAATATGAAGGTGAAATTAGTTTGGTGTTTTCAGTCAATGGGACGACAATCTGGTGTGAGTGGGTGGCCTGTTTTATGTAAGGAAAAGAGATCTAATAAAACCTGATCATCACAACACACGTCTGTGGGAGTTTATCATGGCGGGAATTAGGGGATGTGTGAGACCCTCACAAGAAAAGCTGCAGATAAGTAATAAACCTGTAGAAGATTATACATCCGGCTCCACAGATTTAATAATTGGAGCATTTTCCTCATTTTAAAAATTACAAAAACGATTATTTTTTTTAATATTATTTTGGTTCTTTTTATTTACTTTAAGGACTTGTGTGAAAATCTGATGTAGTTTTAGGTCAAATTTACTCAGAAATCTGGAAAATTCTGAAGGAATCACAAACTTTAAAGCACTGAATTCTCAAAAACTCCTCAAACATTCTCAGGGATTCCAATACCACGGTCCAAGAATGTACCACGCCATCCACAGATTAGAATAAAACAAGAGCTTTATTTATATGACAAATGCACAAATTAACGATAACATTACATGGAGACAAGGATGAGGATACTCAATACCAGGGCAAGTGGAAAAATTGCCAGAAAAGCCTGAAAAACAATATGGCAATGGCATGAATGGGATATAATACATATGTAGAATGATCTTACATCAGAGGTTTTTACCAAATATTTCAGAAAAAAAAAGTATTACACATACATCACTGAAAATCAGCCTATGAGACTTACTATGTATATGTAGAGTAATCAGGTGAAATACTTAATTGAAATGTATAAATGTAGGTCTTTTTGATGCTTAATTCAGCAATATTAAATATGTATAAATATATATACAGTGCTGGCCAAAAGTATTGGCACCCCTGCAATTCTGTCAGAGAATACTCAGTTTCTTCTTGAAAATTATTGCAATCACATTCTTTGGTGTTATTATCTTCATTTATTTTGCTTGCAATGAAAAAACACAAAAGAGAATGAAACAAAAATCAAATCATTGATCATTTCACACAAAACTCCAAAAATGGACCAGACAAAAGTATTGGCACCCTTAGGCTATGTCCGCCTGCGTTTCAGGTGCTTTTTAGGTCAGTTTTGAGAAGCACCTTTTTCATGCCAAAAGGCATGCGTTTTGATTTTCCATAATAGTCTATGAAAAATGGGGATTTCTAGACCACACTTTGCGTTTATAACGCTGCGTTTAATTTGCATAGTTTGTGGCAAAAACCATGCGTTCAAAGAAGCAGCATGTCAGTTGTTTTTGCCATTTCTGCAGCGTTTTGATAACATTGAAGTCTATGAGAATTAGCAAAAAGCAAGAAACAACAAAATTTCAGCGTTTTACCTGCTTTTTACCTACTGAAACAATGCGTTTTGGAATACCATAACACAAGCTATTCTAACATTAAATTAATGGAATAATATGTCCCTTTACACACACACATAGTCCAACAATTAAAATAATGGAAAATATAAATTTAATGCTATTTTACCTCTAAATGGCATAAAACCACTATAATTATGAGAAATATAACTATAATCTTTATAATTTCAATAATTATATATGTGATCCTTTTTTTCCCATTTTTTCATTGTGTTTGACTGTTTAAACTTTATTTAGCGGTGTCTTTATGTTCAAAACGCATCTTTACAAACGCAATGGAAAAGCATGTAAAAAGGGCTAAAAACGTGGCTAAAACGCGATAAATACGCATGCGCTTTTAGCACTAATTTGTGGTCAAAAGCAACTTTGGCAAAATTAATTACTGCTAGAGGATGCGTTTAGAACTGCAAGTAGGGCGACGCAAAGTGCGGACATAGCCTTAGCCTAATACTTGGTTGCACAACCTTTAGCCAAAATAACTGCGAACAACCGCTTCCGGTAACCATCAATGAGTCTCTTACAATGCTCTGCAGGAATTTTAGACCATTCTTCTTTGGCAAACTTCTCCAGGTCCCTGAGATTTGAAGGGTGCCTTCTCCAAACTGCCATTTTGAGATCTCTCCACAGGTGTTCTATGGGATTCAGGTCTGGACTCATTGCTGGCCACTTTAGTAGTCTCCAGTGCTTTCTAACAAACCATTTTCTAGTGCTTTTTGAAGTGTTTTTGGGGTCATTGTCCTGCTGGAAGACCCATGACCTCTGAGGGAGACCCAGCTTTCTCACACTGGGCCCCACATTATGCTGCAAAATTTGTTGGTAGTCTTCAGACTTCATAATGCCATGCACACGGTGAAGCAGTCCAGTGCCAGAGGCAGCAAAGCAACCCCAGAACATCAGGGAACCTCCGCCATGTTTGACTGTAGGGACCGTGTTCTTTTCTTTGAATGCCTCTTTTTTTTTTCCTGTAAACTCTATGTTGATGGCTTTTCCCAAAAAGCTCTACTTTTGTCTCATCTGACCAGAGAACATTCTTCCAAAACGTTTTAGGCTTTCTCAGGTAAGTTTTGGCAAACTTCTGCCTGGCTTTTTTATGTCTCGGGGTAAGAAGTGGGGTCTTCCTGGGTATCCTGCCATACAGTCCCTTTTCATTCAGACGCCGACGGATAGTACGGGTTGACACTGTTGTACCCTCGGACTGCAGGGCAGCTTGAACTTGTTTGGATGTTAGTCGAAGTTCTTTATCCACCATCCACACAATCTTGCGTTGAAATCTCTCGTCAATTTTTCTTTTCCTTCCACATCTAGGGAGGTTAGCCACAGTGCCATGGGCTTTAAACTTCTTGATGACACTGCGCACCGTAGACACAGGAACTTTCAGGTCTTTAGAGATGGACTTGTAGCCTTGAGATTGCTCATGCTTCCTCACAATTTGGATTCTCAAGTCCTCAGACAGTTCTTTGGTCTTCTTTCTTTTCTCCATGCTCAATGTGGTACACACAAGGACACAGGACAGAGGTTGAGTCAACTTTAATCCATGTCAACTGGCTGCAAGTGTGATTTAGTTATTGCCAACACCTGTTAGGTGCCACAGGTAAGTTACAGGTGCTGTTATTACACAAATTAGAGAAGCATCACATGATTTTTCAAACAGTGCCAATACTTTTGTCCATCCCCTTTTTTATGTTTGGTGTGGAATTATATCCAATTTGGATTTCTGACATTTTTTTTTTTTCATTGAAGACAAATTAAATGAAGATAATAATACCAAAGAATTTGTGATTGCAATCATTTTCAAGAAGAAACTATTATCTGACAGAATTGCAGGGGTGCCAATACTTTTGGCCAGCGCTGTGTATATATACAGTGCTGGCTAAAAGTATTGGCACCCCTGCAATTCTGTCAGATAATACTCAGTTTCTTCTTAAAACACTTGTGATTGCAATCATTTTTATTGCAAAAAAAATGTACATGTGAAGTAGGAATATTGCAAGAATTTTTACATTTGCGACTACACATAAGAGAGCCGTTATAGAAATCCGCATCCTATGGGACCCGGTAATAGTACACCAATGTGTTTTCCAGAATTAAGGAGAACTAAATTTAATAGTTCCAAATTCTCTTTGATAGATGCACTAAACAGCAGTGATAGAAAAAACCTCCAAACACTGCAAAGAAGACCAAGGTGCATACACATTCAAGAGATATATATTGCAAGACTAATAAATGCCAATATAAAATACCAACTGATTGATGATAATGTAAAGTACAGCATTCAATGGGCTACGCAATAGAAAGAAGTTGTGTAACCATACTTACATAGTAATGGGGAAGGTAAAAGTCACTGGTAAGTACAAAAACCCTGTCCCCTGTGCCATATAATGCTGCTCCATAGTGAACAATGGACACATAGTCACAGGAAAATATACATGGAAATAAACATTGCTATACTTAATCTGCCACTGGTAACCCCCTGACGCACGTTTCGTTGCACCACTGAACATGTTACACCTCTAGCTCTATCTATATTATCACAGTACTTTTCTAGACATAATATCTTTGAGAAATGCTGGATCTACTGATACCAGGGCAGATTACAATATTGCGGTATTATAATTGTACACAGATAAGACTTATAAGGTGCATTTCCCACTGTTATGTGTAGTGCACCATACCATAGCAGTCACATATATTATGATCGACCCTTTTACCAAATAATCAGACAGCACTGACACAATTTTATAACATTTTTCAAATTTACATCAAAACCACAATGAAGTATTCCATAGAATAGAGTCTGAGCTTCATTAATAAAACAAGAAACTATTTTGCATTTTTCCCACATTTCAGACATTAACCTTCTACCTGAACTTCTGACCGGAAACTGTCACTTTGTACTATTCTGTTACCAACAAAGCCATAAAACATATAAGGACCACACTAGGAAATCCTCGCCCTAACTGCAATGTATGACCCAGGCAATGCATTAATATCTATAGTCACATATACTTGTAGTAACATCTGACACATGGGACTTGTCTAATCCTCCTCATATTATTTATAAATCTAGAGCTACCACCACATTGTAGATGAGACGTGAATGTGTCCCCTACCTGCTCTTGGCTCTTCATCCTCCAACTCTCTGGCGTTGGGTCCAATAATCCTCCTCTTCTTCTTGATGTCTTCCTCCAGGTTGTCTTCTCTCTTTCTCTTCACTTGTTCTCTCTCCTCTTCTCTCATCTTCTCTCCTTCTTCTCTCATTTTCTCATCGTTTTCTTGTCCATTGGACGTCATTTTGAAATTCTCTCGCAGAGCAATCCAAACTCTCTTCTGCACACGGCGGTCGACAGTTGGAAAGTGAGTGGCAGTTGAGCGCATGCCAGTCACATGACCTCTGGATGGAATTCTCAGTAGGCACCGGCCATGTTGGAACATGGCAAGTGCCCACTGTATTGTAGACATCATGAGTGGCATCCAGGGTGCAGATACATATAGAAATTCATGGGTGGGTTTTTGGTTGATTTTATTAAGAAAAAAATCAAAACCAAGATGGTAGTTCATATTTTATGGCTGTTATATCTGAATTTGCAGTGGTTCCCATATTTCATTTCTTCTCTAATGGGGTTTAATGATAAATATAATTCATGGGAATGTGGACAGTTTGAGAAATAAAAAGAAATGAGATAATCCTTGTGAGGGGCAGCGTTGTCCTAATGCTCAAAGGCCTTGATTTATCAAGACCGGTGATGTTCACGTCAGTCATTTTGGTGTAGCTCCCAAAAACGCCATTCTCCCGTTGCAGAAATATTTTGTAACTTTTCAAATTGTATTACATTAGCTTTGGGCTCTTCACTTTGGAGGAACTGTACCTTGGACGTCCCTCATTGTGTGCAGGCTGCAATTCACACAAGTCACAGGTCACGTCACTCCACAGGAACAGCGGAGCCGACATCACTGGAACGACGCTGCTGCAGGAGGGGAGACGTCACTGTTATGTTTTTATTCAGCTCCTGGATTGGTTAAATAGTGGATGTAAAGTAATGGACAATCCCTTAAAGCAATTGTTAGGGCGTCCATGATAGAAGAGATTTGTGCTGCTGTTTTATATCATAGCTTTTAACCACTGAATGTTTTAATTTTTTTTTTTATGAAATAAAGACCTTAATGTTTTTTATTAAAAAAAGTCTCAAAATTTTGTTAATAAAAACTGGAATAACCTTTCATATAATGATTAGAGGGGTTGTCTTATCTTCTAAAATGGATAAAATTGGAAATACTCATGTGACGCCCCGGACTACTCAGGTCGTCCCAGGTAGTTACACACACCACCACACCCCCTCCCGATTAGGTAACACCAGTCAAACTAAAAACCTTATCACCACTCTCCAGGTTTGATGTCCACACCAGGGGGGGCAGAGCCAGGCGGTTGGCTCCGCCCACCGAGGAGTTCACAGGCCTGGAGGCGGGAAAACAGGGAGTCAAGTTCAGGTTCTAGTGCAGAGCAGTCAAGGTCACGGGCAGTCCTGTGTCCGGGCCTGTTAAGAGCCTACCAGGTGGCTTGGTCGGAGCCCAGTCGCCATTGGCAAGGAGGCAGACGGTGGTGGCCGCCTGCAGGAGACCGGGAAGACGACCGGTGGAACCGTAAGGGACTGGGACAGGGTAGTGGCCCGCCGGAACCAAACCGGGGAGCCAACTAGATACCGGAGCACCAGGCAGGGTACTCAGACCCAGTACAAAGCCCTGAACCGACAGGGCCGAGTTGAATTCATGGTAACTGGGGATACTGAACATAAATGGGGAAAGTTTAAGGATATACTGCTAGAATCCTGCAATAAACTTATACCCTCTGGTAATAAAACGTCCCGGAATAAAAAGAAACCACTATGGATAAATAAGACTGTACAAAGTATAATAAAACAAAAACAAAGGGCGTTTAAAATCTTGAAGGCGGAGAATACAGAAATAGCATTGCAGGAGTATAAAGATATCAATAGGCAATGCAAAAAAGAAATCAAACAAGCAAAACTAGCTACTGAAACAAAAATCGCCAATGACATTAAAATAAATCCCAAAATCTTTTATGAATACATTAATGCCAAAAGGAAAACAAAGGATAGTATTGGCCCCTTAAAATATAATAACAAGTTAGTTATAGAGGACAAACAAAAGACTGAGATATTAAATAGGCATTTCTCATCTGTGTTCACCAAGGAACTGACTGTACCAGGCATTATTCAACAAGTGAAAAATCAAAGTTCACCACCCGATATAATTAATTTAACACAAGAAGAAGTACGCCTACGTCTGAGAAAATTAAACATTGACAAATCCCCAGGGCCAGATGGCATTCATCCACGAATATTGAGGGAATTGAGCTCCGTAATTGACAGACCGCTGTATCTCATCTTTTTAGACTCGCTTGTAACAGGGTTCGTGCCTCAGGAGTGGAGGATTGCTGATGTGGTACCGATATTTAAGAAAGGTAAGAGGGTAGATCCAGGCAACTACCGTCCAGTAAGCCTGACATCAGTAGTATGCAAAGTTTTTGAGGGCATTTTAAGGGATGACATGCAAAAATATGTTGCAGAAAATAATATAATAACTGACAGACAGCATGGATTCATGAAAGATAAGTCGTGTCTAACCAACCTGTTGGGGTTCTATGAGGGGGTAAGTCGAAACCTGGATATTGGTAATGCAGCTGATGTGATTTATTTGGACTTTGCAAAGGCATTTGATACTGTACCACATAATAGCCTTATACTAAAGCTCCAGAAGCAAGGACTAGGGGAAACTATATGCAACTGGGTAAGGAATTGACTAAAAGATAGGAAACAAAGAGTAGTCATAAATGGAACATTCTCTAAATGGGCCATAGTCAGCAGTGGGGTGCCGCAGGAATCTGTGCTAGGACCAATTCTTTTTAATCTCTTTATTAATGACCTTGTGGGTGGGATTGATAGTAAAGTGTCAGTCTTTGCTGATGACACCAAACTATGTAGGATATTAAAAACTGAACTTGATAGTATAATATTACAAAAAGATCTGGATAAGATGTCGAAATGGGTAGATACTTGGCAAATGAGATTTAATGTTGCTAAATGTAAACTAATGCACCTAGGACGGAGTAATCCTATAACTGAGTATACATTAAATGGAAGTAAACTCAGGACTACAGAACAGGAGAAGAACTTGGGTATTCTCATTACAAATAAGCTGAGCAGCAGCACTCAATGTCAAGCAGCAGCTGCAAAAGCAAACAAGATTCTAGGGTGTATAAAAAGAGAGATTAGATCCCGTGATCCCAACGTATTGTTACCCCTCTATAAATCACTTGTAAGGCCACATCTGGAATATGGGATTCAGTTTTGGGCTCCACATTTTAAAAAGGACATTCAGAAGTTAGAGTCAGTTCAAAGGCAGGCAACTAGACTACTACAAGGAATGGAAGCCTCCCATATGATGACAGGTTGAAAAAGTTAGATATGTTTAGCTTAGAAAAAAGACGTCTCAGAGGAGATCTCATTTATATGTATAAATACATGTGTGGTCAATATAAAGGACTGGCACATGACTTATTTCTTCCGAAGACAATACTAAGGACCAGGGGGCATTCACTGCGAGTGGAAGAAAAGCGATTCCGACAGCTAAATAGGAAAGGGTTCTTTACAGTTAGAGCAGTCAGACTGTGGAATGCCGACCACAAGAGGTAGTAATGGCAGATACTATAACAGCTTTCAAAAAAGGGCTGGATGATTTCCTCAGTACACAGAACATTGTTGGTTATAAATAACTTGGTGACCAGGTGTAGAACTGGTGGAGGAAGGTTGAACTAGATGGACCTAGGTCTTTTTTCAACCTTAGTAACTATGTAACTATGTAACTATGAATTAACTGATTGCGGACTGGACTTAAGGACCTATCCCACACAAGAAGACAACAGCCCAACCATACAGGCATAGAGACCCAAAGGGCCAGCGTCTGCGGGCAAACAGGCTCCTACGGCATATGCAAGTCGGGGAGCGGACTACTGGTGTCTAGGCATAGGAGTCAAACATTTACACAGAGGTGCAGGAGAAAGGCGGAAACCACTAACCTATTCTGGGAGAAGCTGCAGCCGCCTGCGGGCCCCGTTCATCACTCCGTTTGGTTTACCAGAGACTCCGGTGTCTTGTGTCAGAGTGAGTACACCAGTGCCATCAGGCACTGCACCGCACCGCAACACTTTTCCCTGCACCTCGGCCCTCGCCTACCGGGCCCCGGGACCAACACCCCCCTACCCACGGAGGGATCAACACCTAGCTGCGCCATTACACCGCTTCCGGGAGCCCCCATACCTTCACCGCAGCGGTGGTGTCTACAATCACCACAACCTGTGGGTAGCGTCACAAACTATCATCCCAAATCAAACCACCGCGGCCCCTGGCCGTGGACCTCCTCACCCAAATCCCCACGTGTAGCGCCAACTCCCTTGCAGAGCGACGAGACCCCCGAGTCCGTGAGAGGCTCGAGCCACCACCCGCAGTACGAGCACGGATCCGAGCGGCTCGGCGGTCGCAGCCGAGCCCGCGGGGCGGTACACTCATAAGAACAAGCAACTTTGCAATTTAACTCTTATCAACCCTTTTATGACATCCGCCGTAGAACTCCCTCCATACCCGGCAGGTAATGGCTGTGTGTTACAGGACCTGTCGCTAACAATCGCAGGTGCAGCAGAACGCCGTCCACTATTGCTAACCTGTTAAATCTCACTGTCATACTCTGACAGCGGGAGTTACCACGTGCCGGCATACGGGCGCACCATTTTAAGCTCCCACTGGTAATGTGATCACGGGTCACCGATAGGTTGCTATGACAGTAGGGGTCCGCTGAAGACCTCCCTGCTTGTCATAACAGCGATTCTTTGATTGAAACTCTGCCTGTGGCTTCAAAGGAGACTGTGATTTCTGCCACATACAGCAATGCTTTGGTTTTCCTGTACAGGGCACAAGCAAACAGTCAATTGCAGCTTCCATTCCCCTAAGTGGACTACTAAAAATAGTGAAAAGTAAAAAAAAAGTTATAAAAAAATGTAAAAAACATAAGACTTCAAATCCCCTCTTTGCCCCATTAAAAATAAAGATAGTATAATATATAACCATAACGGTAAACACTGTAAACAAAAATAAATACAAGAACGCAAGAATTAGGTTTTATTTGGTCGTTGCAAAACCAAATCTGCTGTAACAAGGAATCCAATCATTATATCTATCCCAAAATGGTATCAATAAAATGTTGTCCCAACTCCACAAAATCTACACCATAAAAACAATTTGCAAAAACCCCATGTCACAATTGTGTTTCTTTCACAATTTCTACTTGTTTGGATTTTTTTCTCCGCTTTCCAGTGCACAATGTGGTAAAATGAATGGGGTCATTCAAAACTACAACTCGTTCTACATAAATAAGCCTTCCTGAGTATGTGGACAGAAAAATAAAAAAAAGTTATGATTCTGAAAAGAAGAAGAGGAAAAAAGAAAAATGCAATTGGTTCCGTCATGACGGGGTTAAAAATCCTCTCTGTTCTCAAGAATGGAGGGATTCTTAATTCTCCAATGTCCCGCTTGTGGTCCGGGTTCCCCACTCCTGATCTTGCGCTGTGTAGGGAATGCACAGGCTGTGAGTGTTGCATTGTATATCACGGTGCTTGGTTGTCCATGAAGTCTCCTAATTCGTGGGATTGCTGGGAGCTCTGTGGTTGCATCCTCTACAGATCAAACAATGATGGAGTATCTAATCAATATATTATCAATATTATTGGGGGACAGAAAACTTAACTATAGTGACCAGTGCTAAGCTGTTGCTTTCAAGGAAATTAATATCTACCATATATACTTGAGTGTAAGCCGACCGAAGTATAAGCCGAGGCCCCTAATTTTACCACAAAAAAAAGTATTGACTCGAGTATAAGCCTAGGGCGGAAAATGCAGCAGCTACTGGTAAATTTCAAATGTAAAAATAGATACCAATAAAATGTACTGTGCCCATCCTTGTCTCCTCTAGTAATGTGCCACATCCTTGTGCCCCATTCTGTAGTAATGTGCCCATTCTTGTGCCCCATCATGCAGTATTGTGCACATCCTGCAGTAATGTGCCCATCTTTGTGCCCCATCCTGTAGTAATGTGCCCATTCTTGTGCCCCATCCTTTAGTATTGTGCCCATCCTGCAGTAATGTGCCCCATCCTTTAGTATTCTGCCCATCCTGCAGTAATATGCCCATGCTTGTGCCCCACCCTGTAGTAATATGCCCATTCTTGTGCCGCATCCTGTAGTTATGTGCCCATTCTTGTGCCCCATCCTGTAATAATGTGCCCATCCTGTAGTAATGTGCCCATCCTTGTTCCCCATCCTGTAATAATGTGCCCATCCTGTAGTTATGGGCCCATCTTTGTGCCCCATCCTGTATTAATGTGTATGAGAAGATCATAGCTAAACTAGAGAGGGTGCAGAGAAGAGCAACCAAGGTTATTAAGGGAATAAGTGGACTGTAGTGATGAGCGAATAGTAACTATTCGGGTTCGAATTATTCATAATAAATCCCAAACTATTATTCTAGTATTCGTCACAAATAACGAACCTAATGCAAGTTGGTGAACCCGAGCATTGTTCATGAAGACTTCCCAGTAAAATGTTCCATTTCCCCATTGAATTTCTTTAGGTTTCTTATTTGTGACAAATACTGGAATAGTACTTAGGGATTCATTACAAATTATCCAAACACGAATAGTTACTATTTGCCCATCCCTAGTAGACTGCAATAACAAGATAGGTTATTAAACTCGGGCTTATTAAGTTTACAAAAACAAAGACTTAGGGGCGATCTTATAGTGTTTTTCCAAAAATAAGACAATGTCTTATACTTTCATTGCAACCCAAAAAGCGCTAGGACTTTTTTTTTCGGGGTAGGGCTTATTCTTGGGGAAACACGTTTGGGGGTAAGTTTACTCCACCCCAAAAAAGCATACCCCTCCATCACAAGTGAATCATGCCTACCAGATCCCGGACGTCTGCGTGGCGCCCAGGTCCTCCTGTGACTTTTGTCAGACGCTCCCAGCAGGTGTTCTTCACAGTGGTGCTCCCCTGCTTCTAGCTGACACATTCATACATTAGATCACACACAGACACACATCAGGTCGCACACACACACTCATCACATCCGGCGATACAGATTGCTTCCAGACGTCAGGGACGGATGGGACGCAGTGCAGTGGAGCACGAGGACCTGCTGTGGTCTCATGGAGGATTCGGCGGTGGAACGCATTGATGCGATCTGATGTTTGTGCGTGTGTGTTCCACTACAGGTCCTCCTGTTCGACATCTGGTAAGTATGATTGCAGCGTCTTCTGTCTTTGTTCTTCTCTGTTTTGGGGGGTGTCTCTGCTTTCTATAATGAAGTGTCCTGTAGTATTCTTTAAGTTTTTTAGCTGCATAAACACTTCATTATTGAATCGCAACCAGGGCTTATATTTACACCCTGTGCCGAAAATACTAAAATTCCTGCAAGGGCTTATTTTTGGAAAAACTGGGTATTACAATGTACAAATATGTGAGGGGACAGTACAGAAATTTATGTACACCCTCTATGCCAGAAGTCGCTTGTTACGGCCACCAGAACCCCTGACGATAGTGGCCCATGCTAGAGGTCGGCGCCGGCAGAGCACGGTTGATGCAAGGAGAGATGCAAGGAGGTGACGCCGCTGTATGTCACCATCTCCTTGCATCTGATTGGCAGCCATTGTAATAGTGTAGAAAGCTCCTATACGCGGCACTGCAAATGATTCTGTGCTCTGCCGGCGCCGACCTCCAGCATAGAGCCGCGATCGTCAGGGGGTTTGCGGCCGCAACAACAGGTAAAATACATGCCCACGATCAGGACTCACTGTGTCCTGGACTCAGCGGGTCCTGACCTGCGGGGCCACAAGCCTCCTTTGCTGGAGTATGCAGGAGACCGCAGCAGCCCGTGTCCACGATCAGGGTTCAGTGTGCTGCAGTCTCCTCGCTGTGTTCTCCCTTCAGAGGACTCATGCGATTCCACAGCAAACAACTCACATGCTGCGGCCTCTGAAAGCCGCACCGCAAGTCAGTGTTTGCTGCGAGCCGCTAGAAATCCCATCCACTCTGCTTATGGAGATTGCAACATTGCAACATTTTGGACACAGCTAAACATGCTGCCTCCAAAACTCTGCAAACACTGATCGTGGGCACACAGGGAACGGAGGAATGGTAAGGTGATTTTTTTTTTTGAGCATTACTAAAGAATGGGCACAATACTACAGATGTAGGAATCCAGCTCACCCACGTCTGACCTCACCGTGCCTCAGACTCGGATTCGGCCCTGCCCTGGCCGCACATCTATGATAAATGAAGAAGATAATCCAGCTGGGTGCTCAGGTGATTTATTCAGTGCAGTTCAGACAAAGTACAGAGACGTTAGGCTATGTGCGCACATTGCGTACAGTCACTGCAGAAATTTCTGCAGCGATCTGAAGAGCACACGTGCGCTTCAAATCGCTGCAGAAAATGTCCGTAGTGAAAAAAAAAAGCCGATTCCATGCGCTCTGACTGCAGCTCCTGCCATAGACAGAGCAGGGGCTGCCGGCAAAGCGCACGGAAGAAGTGACATGTCACTTCTTAGAACGCGCGCTTCGGGCAGCAGCCGAAGCGCTGCGCTCTAAAACGCCATGTGCGTACGGCCCCTGCACAATCTCCATAGATTATGCAGGGGACGCAGGACGCATGCAGTTACGCTGCGCTACAAAGCGCAGCGTAACTGCATGTAATTACGCAACGTGCGCACATAGCCTTAACGCGTTTCTGGCTTGATGCCCTTAATCATCATGATGACTGCACTGAATAAATCACCTGAGCACCCAGCTGGATTATCTTCTTCATTTACCAATGCTACAGGGCACAAGGATGAGCACAATGCTACAGGGCACAAGGATGAGCACAATGCTACAGGGCACAAGGATGAGCACAATGCTACAGGGCACAAGCATGAGCATAATGCTACAGGGCACAAGGATGAGCACAATGCTACAGGGCACAAGGATGAGCACAATGCTACAGGGCACAAGCATGAGCACAATGCTACAGGGCACAAGGATGAGCACAATGCTACAGGGCACAAGGATGAGCACAATGCTACAGGGCACAAGGATGAGCACAATGCTACAGGGCACAAGGATGAGCACAATGCTACAGGGCACAAGGATGAGCACAATGCTACAGGGCACAAGGATGAGCACAATGCTACAGGGCACAAGGATGAGCACAATGCTACAGGGCACAAGGATGAGCACAATGCTACAGGGCACAAGGATGAGCACAATGCTACAGGGCACAAGGATGAGCACAATGCTACAGGGCACAAGGATGAGCACAATGCTACAGGGCACAAGGATGAGCACAATGCTACAGGGCACAAGGATGAGCACAATGCTACAGGGCACAAGGATGAGCACATTGCTACTGCGCACAAGGATGGGCACAATACCCCAAGGATGGGCACAATACTACAGGGCACAAGGATTGCCACAATACTACAAGGATGAGCATATTACTACAGGGCATACTGATGGGGGACATTACTACAAGATCTTAGATAAGATTACTATATGATGCTGCTAAGTGTAAAACAATATTAGAAGAAGGTGATAAAATGTAAAAAAAAAAAAAAAATCAATTTTTTTGTCATTAAAATGCTTTTTTATATATAAACTTAACTAAACTAAAAAGTGCAGGTTTGTCATAATAAGCAAAAACTGTTCAAAAAAATGATCCAAAGATGTATAGAAAAAACTATGGAATCATTAAAAATGTCACTTTGTCCTGCAAGGAATGCGGCCCCTCTCAATTTTTTTTTTCTATGTGCGGCCCATACACCCAGCTGAGTTTGAGACCCCCGCTCTATGCTGTATGAGCAGTGACACTATGGGACTCTGCCACGTGACGTAGAAATGGTCGATTGACTTAAACATGTTGAAGGGGGCCTGGATTACTGGTTTTAAAAAATATATCACAGATTATGAGAATTAGATTTTGGAGATATGATGTTGATTAAGTGGAACAAGAGTGATTGCTAAATGTGGAGTTGTGGAGAAATGTCTCCCCGTGTATGGGGCATTTAATTCCCCCCCCCCCGTTGAAGCCGGGTGCGAAACGTCCGTCGGGGTAAGAGAGTGGCGACATGCTGACTTAACATACTCAGGTAACTTTGTACTTGTGGCTGATTGATCTGTTCATGGGGTCGGCCGGCTTAGCGGTTACACGGCAGTGAGTGCATTCCCCATTTGGGGTTGCTCTTAGCCACAGGCGGCCGGTATGACGTGGTACAATGGCAATGGTACTGTCTCCATGTGGGATTAGTGTCTAGCCACGATCTTGAACAGATCCGTCATCCACTCGTTACTGGGTTGCTTTGCACTGAACGTATACATCTTTGGACTTATTGTGACGATTGATTTCTATAGGCAGCAATGTATACAATGTGGTCCCTGTGTTCATTATTAGTTTGATAAAGGCTGAATGGGATGTATTGGAGAAATGTAATGATTTTGATGCCCACAGCACATACGGATTTAACGTGTCAGGGAGCAAATCTGCAAATGCTGCTAAGCACATGTCACTTTTTCTCATTATAGATTTTTTCTATGTGCACTATTATTATGCTGCTATAATCTCTGTTTTTTGCTGCAATCATCTTTTTTAATCGTGTGTTTATTTATGAAATAAAGATTATTAATCATTATTTGGGACGTTTGAGCTCCTTCTTTGAAAAAATGTTATACGGAAAATATTTTTTCACAGTGTTGTTATAGGCATTTAATATCTGCCTGATGAGGTTTCTCCCTCTCTCAGAATCAAACCCTTATTTTATATATTAAACCCTTTGTCTTCTTTTCACCTTTTTCATTAAGAAAAAATAAAAAAAAATAATTAAAGTTTGATATATTACACCCTTAAACACTAGGGGGAGCAGCTGCTTAAATCCGACTGTAGAATTAGCTCACATTACAGCTGCAGTAAAAGTGGAAAAACACAAAAATATATGTTCAGCTCACCACTCTAGAGCAGGTATCTCCAGCCTCTGGTCCGGTGCAAGGAACAAGTGGTTTGGCTTCCACAGCTGAGTAACCAGTACCATCAAGAGGAACAAGGGAGGAGAGAGAATCCAGCACCGATGTAGTAAAAATATTTTCTTTATTCAAAATTCACAAAATGAAAAATCTGACCAAGTGCAGAGTATAAATACGCTTAACGCGTTTCGGAGAAGAACAGACTCCTTATTCATAAGCAATATAATCAGAATGAGTAGCCACGGTGATATATATACCTATACGCCCCTCATCTGAGCCGGATCTATATACATAATCCACAAAATAGTGCTTACTTTATATACAACAAAAAACAATACATTACAAGAGTAATAAAAATACAAACATGCAGGAATATAAAAACAATGTTAGATAAACCACATTTTCATTGTAATATATACGTAATAGATCATAGCATTGATTTAATTCCACTAAATAACATGCATACGGCTTAGAGGTCCAAAGTGCTTGCTTTAAGGCCTCTGCCACATTCACGTGAAAATCACGCACGTGCCGAGAGACACGTATTTCCCCTGCGTGTTGCGTGCAGGTAAGTACGTGTCTCTGGTACGTGCGGGCCACGTGTGTTCTGCGTGTGCTATCCGCGATAGCACACGTAGAACCGGTAATTTACATACTCACCTGGTCCTTCCTGCTGTCCGCGCTGCTGTCCGTGGTGCTGATCCTCGGTCTCCAGCCCTCCCGTCTCCCCGCTGCTGTTGCTGCCAGGCAGTGAAGGGAATATTCAATGAGAATAATGAGCGGCGGTCGGCAGCAAGAGGCAGCAGCGGCAGAGACAGGAGGGCTGGAGAAGGTGAGTAAATGTTTTGTTTTTTTTTCACTGACACGTGTGTTTTCGCCGACGCGTGTCACACGGGACCGCATCCACACTACACCCGTGTGGTACGGGTGCGGGCCGTGTGACACCCGTGCTGCAGGAGAAAACACTGACATGTCAGCGCTTTGAAAAACGCACACACGTGCAAACGCACACGGACACACGTTCCGTGTGGTTTTACGTGTGTGTGCCTGCTACAATATACAATAGGGTAGCATTGGTTAACGTGTCTCCGTGCCGCCGGTACGTGTAAAAAATGACAAACACGTGCCGGCGGCACGGATGTGTGTCACAGGCCTTAGGCGCCGCCGGCACGTGTTTGTCATTTTTTACACGTACCGGCGGCACGGAGGCACGTTAACCAATGCTACCCTATTGTAGCAGGCACACACACTTAAAACCACACGGAACGTGTGTCCGTGTGCGTTTGTACGTGTGTGCGTTTTTCAAAGCGCTGACATGTCAGTGTTTTCTCCTGCAGCACGGGTGTCACACGGCCCGCACCCGTACCACACGGGTGTAGTGTGGATGCGGTCCCGTGTGACACGCTCCGGCGAAAACACACGTGTCAGTGAAAAAAAACAAAACATTTACTCACCTTCTCCAGCCCTCCTGTCTCTGCCGCTGCTGCCTCTTGCTGCCGACCGCCGCTCATTATTCTCATTTAATATTCACTTCACTGCCTGGCAGCAGCGGCAGCGGGGAGACAGGAAGGCTGGAGACTGAAGATTAGCACCACGGACAGCAGCGCGGACATCAGGAAGGACCAGGTGAGTATAATAATTACCGGTTCTACGTGTACTATCGCGGATAGCACACGCAGAACACACGTGGCCCGCACGTACCAGAGACACGTACTTACCTGCACGCAACACGCAGGGGAAATACGTATCTCTCGGCACGTGCGTGAATTTCACGTGAGTGTGGCAGAGGCCTAAGGCAGATTTCTACCAGTCTCCCTCTCCAGAAGGTCCATTAACCCTCTCCATACCTTGGTAATTATAAGAAAAGCACAAATCCCCCATTAAATAAAATCTTACAATTATGTGATCTTAGAATGTGGCTATTTTTTCACCAAGTTCCCTCTTAGGCCTTGTGCACACTAGGCATTTTTGCTGCGTTTTTAACGGCGTTTTTTTATCGCGTTTTTGCGCTGGAAACGCAGTGACATTGCTTCCCCAGCAATGTCTATGAGTTTTCATTTTTGCTGTCTGCACACAGCGTTTTTTTGTAGCTGCGTTTTTGTGGTGACCACAAAAACGCAGCATGTCAATTATTTCTGCGTTTTTCACTGCGTTTTTCACCCATTGAGTTCAATGAGATGTACAAAAACGCAATGATAAATGCATAAAGCTGCGTTTCTATGACTAAAAACGCAGCTATAAACGGAAAAGGTGGGTACTAAAGTGATGTGTACAGGAAGAGGATTCCTTCTGTTGGTAAATACAGAAGCGTGAATCCTCCCGGTACCGTCACTGCTTCGTCCACCTCCAGTCCTGTGCATGTCAGCTCCCTGCGGCGCCATGTCTGGGCGGGAGGTGGAGGCAGCGGCGAAAACAAAAGTGAACAGTAGAAAAAAAATGTCATACTCACCTGTCTGCAGGGTCCCGGTGCCATGTCCGCTCCCAGCTCCTCTACTGGTACCGCCGCTCCGGCTGTGTGCTCTCAGGCACGTACGATGCCTGCAGGACCTGGCGATGGATCACCTGATGCAGTCACCTGATGCATCAGCTGATCGTAATTCTCGCGGTGTCGCCGGCTTTTTAGCGCCCGGCCGGCTTAACTTATCAGCTGATCCTGCCGTCATGAGACTTCATCAGCTGATTACCGGCAGCTCCTACAGCGATCAGATGGGATCAGACTCCGCTCCAGGATCTGCCGGTAATCAGCACATAAGTGAGTATTTTTTTTTTTCCTACTGATGCATCAGCTGATTGTATAAACGTCTTTTATACAATCAGCTGATGTGTGATGTGATTCACGTCCTAGAACCTGACACATCATCTGATCACTTTGCCTTCCAGCAAACCGATCAGATGATATTGGATCCAGATTGGACAGCGTGGGACCCTTGACACAGGATTACTGCGGAGGGGGATTCTTTATTTCAATAAAGATGGAGTCACTAATTGTGTTGTGTTTTATTTCTAATAAAATATTTTTCTGTGTGTTGTGTTTTTTTTAATCTTTACTGAATCTTTAAAATTCATAGTGGCCATGTCTAATATTGGCGTGACATCATGAATTTCGGGCTTAGGGCCAGCTGACAATTTACAGCTAGCCCTAACTCCATTATTACCCAGTGAGCCACCCGACATCAGGGCAGCTGGAAGAGTTGGATACAGCGCCAGAAGATGGCGCTCTATGAAAGCGCCATTTTCTGGGGTGGATGTGGACTGCAATTCGCAGCGAGGGTGCCCAGAAAGCATGGGCACCCTGCACTGTGGATTCCAATCCACAGCTGCCTAGTCTTTCCTGGCTGGACTCAAAAATTGGGCAAAGCCCACGTCACTTTTTTTTTTAATTATTTCTTGAAATTCATGAAATAAAAAAAAAAAAGGGGCTTCCCTATATTTTTGATTGCCAGACGGGTACAAATAGGCAGCTGGGGGTTGGGGGCAGCCCGTACCTGCCTGCTGTACCTGGCTAGCATACAAAAATATAGCGAAGCCCATGTCATTTTTTTTTTTTTGGGCAAAAAAAACCTTCTTACAGTCCTGGATGGAGGATGCTGAGCCTTGTAGTTCTGCAGCTGCTGTCTGCTCTCCTGCATACACTAGTTCTGCAGCTGTCTGCTCTCCTGCATACAATGAAGAACATATTGAAGAAGGAAATGACATCAGACCTTTTTTTTTCTTTTCATCAACACTCTTTAATGGCATTGTTCACTGATTAAAAACGCAGTGAGCAAAAACGCAGCAAAAAACGCACCAAAACACGGTAAAGATGCATGCATTTTTGCCGCGTTTTTTTGCCGCGGGTGTGTTTTTTTAAGACAAAAACACACATAAAAACGCAGCGTGAAAAAAACGCCTACTGCGCACATACCCTTAGATATACTATATAAAGTGCAATCCAATTCATACACATTGCAGGTCCAGTTGTAAAAAGCGCATGATCACTTTTTTTTTTTTTTCCTTTTCCAACCTTGACCACATCTGAACATGTCCCGATAGCACAATCCTCTATTTTATATATACGTATATAGATCCAAGAAAGAAACTCATAAGGGGAAAAAATCCCCAAAGATTTTTTAATATTATATTGTCATTTAATTTATCTCTGACCACAACTAACATTTATCACAAACAGGGGGAACGAATAGATCATATCTCAATATATGTTATAATTATATCGGAGAGGGGGGGAGGGGGTAGATGAGGAGATGTACCACTAATAAATCTCTTACTCCCTATCTTATTTTATATAATATGTAATTTTATTAATTTTTATTATTGTTTTTTATAAATTCATGTAAATTTTATGTATTTTATGTGGAAATTAATGAAAGGGAAAGGGGGGAAAATTCCCATATTCCATTATATGCTAAGATCTAAACTAACATAATCTCTCCATAATTATAGTATATTAGAAAAAGGACCCTTCCACTCAATAGATATAGAATAAATCAGAGCGGAAATTAAGTCCTCCAGGGTAGCGTGCATTCAACTTAAGGATCCAAAATGCTTCCCTTGAAAAAAGAAGTTTCTACCAATCTCCTCCTCTATAGGGTCTATTAACCCTTTCAATCCTTTGAATTTGCAGAGAGCTCACATCGCCTCCATGCACCTCCCTGAAATGTTTTGATAAACCCGAGGTTGTGCGATTTTTTTTGGGGGGTCAGATGTGGCTGCTGATATATGTTCGCCAAGTCTTTTTTTTATACTGCGTGTAGTACAGCCTATATAATAAACATGGCAGCTCAAACAAGATGCGATATAGACCACATGGTCAGTACTGCAATTTATATATGTTTTTATGTCATATTTTTTACCTCTATTATCAAAAAATTGGTTATCCCTCAAAACGAATCGGCAAATATTACACTTTGTTTGGCCACATCTGAACATACCCTTACAGCACAACCACATTTTTTTCTTTTTTAGATCAAGGAAGGCTGATGGGGAGACGTGATCTCCAATGCTCTTTCCCTTTATTGCCACACATCTAATACCATTTTCCAAAATTTTATGTAGTTTATCATCTTGATAAAGTATGGGTAAATTACGTTTTAATAATTTAGTAATTTTATGGAAAATCTGTTGAAAAAGGGGTAGAGAAGGTGATGGTCCGATTTGCTGATTTATTGTTCCCTAATCCATTTTTATTTTTGTTAATCCTTGTTAATTAATGGATTCAACAGATTTTCATAAAATTACTAAATTATTAAAACGTAATTTACCCATACTTTATCAAGATGATAAACTACATACAATTTTGTAAAATGGTATTAGATGTGTGGCAATAAAGGGAAAGAGTATTGGAGATCACGTCTCCCCATCAGCCTTCCTTGATCTAAAAAAGAAAAAAACGTGGTTGTGCTATAAGGGAATGTTCAGATGTGGCCAAACAAAGTGTAATATTTGCCGATTCGTTTTGAGGGATAACCAATTTTTTGATAATAGAGGTAAAAAATATGACATAAAAACATATATAAATTGCAGTACTGACCATGTGGTCTATATCGCATCTTGTTTGAGCTGCCATGTTTATTATATAGGCTGTACTACACGCAGTATAAAAAAAAGACTTGGCGAGCATATATCAGCAGCCACATCTGACCCCCCAAAAAAAATCGCACAACCTCGGGTTTATCAAAACATTTCAGGGAGGTGCATGGAGGCGATGTGAGCTCTCTGCAAATTCAAGGGATTAAAAGGGTTAATAGACCCTATAGAGGAGGAGATTGGCAGAAACTTCTTTTTTCAAGGGAAGCGTTTTGGATCCTTAAGTTGAATGCACGCTACCCTGGAGGACTTAATTTCCGCTCTGATTTATTCTATATCTATTGAGTGGAAGGGTCCTTTTTCTAATATACTATAATTATGGAGAGATTATGTTAGTTTAGATCTTAGCATATAATGGAATATGGGAATTTTCCCCCCTTTCTCCAGCCTCTCACCATGCACGTGTGTTGAATAAACATTACCCAGCACAGCGGACAGAGTGCGGTTCCTTTATTCTCATCCGTTTACTATTGGACTGTCTTCCATTACCAGCACCCCGCTTCTGGACTTTGGTTTTCCCAGGCTCTCCATTCGGGCACAGGTGAAATTGCAGGTGATACCGCAGGTAACGTGCGGTGGTGCAGGACCTATATTTCTTACTTTGCCATAATTATAACATATATTGAGATATGATCTATTCGTTCCCCCTGTTTGTGATAAATGTTAGTTGTGGTCAGAGATAAATTAAATGACAATATAATATTAAAAAATCTTTGGGGATTTTTTCCCCTTATGAGTTTCCTTCTTGGATCTATATACATATATATAAAAAAGAGGATTGTGCTATCGGGACATGTTCAGATGTGGTCAAGGTTGGAAAAGGAAAAAAAAAAAAAAAGTGATCATGCGCTTTTTACAACTGGACCTGCAATGTGTATGAATTGGATTGCACTTTATGTAGTATATCTAAGAGGGAACTTGGTGAAAAAATAGCCACATTCTAAGATCACATAATTGTAAGATTTTATTTAATGGGGGATTTGTGCTTTTCTTATAATTACCAAGGTATGGAGAGGGTTAATGGACCTTCTGGAGAGGGAGACTGGTAGAAATCTGCCTTAGGCCTAAAACACACTTCCGCAAAAAAAACGTCCGTGTGACACGGTCCATTTTTTGGGTCCGTGTTCCGTTTTTTTGGGGCGTTTCTCCGGTATGTATGGCATCCATGTGATGGCGTATGCGAGCCGTGTGTACGTGTAAAATGTCCGTGTTTGTGTGTAAAATGCCCGTGTATGTGTATGTGGAATGTCCGTGTGGAATGTCTGTTTGTGTGTTGCACAATGTCGTTGATACATGTCGGCTGACAGCAGAGTTGCGCGATGAGAATGAACTCGGGTGAACTTCACCCGACTTCATTGTCATACCGCGGCTCTGTCTGTGTGCCGCATACTGATTAACGGTCACCTGTGAAGGATTCACCAGTGACCGGTAATCCCCCGAGTGACTGAAGTGAGCAGCCCTCTCTCATACTTACCGCTCCCCGATCACCAGCGCGGCGAGGAACAGCTGTGCAGAGAATACGCGGCAACAATTACTTTGAATATGCCGGCCGCTCATTAATCAATCTCGTATTCCCTGCTTTACCCACCCACAGACGCCTGTGATTGGTTGCAGTCAGACACGCCCCCACGCTGAGTGACAGGTGTCTCACTGCACCCAATCACAGCAGCCGGTGGGCGTGTCTATACGGTGCAGTAAAATAAATAAATAGATAATTAAAAAAAACGGCGTGCGGTCCCCCCAATTTTAATACCAGCCAGATAAAGCCATACGGCTGAAGGCTGGTATTCTCAGGATGGGGAGCCCCACGTTATGGGGAGCCCCCCAGCCTAACAATATCAGTCAGCAGCTGCCCAGAATTGCCGCATACATTATATGCGACAGTTCTGGGACTGTACCCGGCTCTTCCCGATTTGCCCTGGTGCGTTGGCAAATCGGGGTAATAAGGAGTTATTGGAAGCCCATAGCTGCCAATAAGTCCTAGATTAATCATGTCAGGCGTCTCCCCGAGATACCTTCCATGATTGATCTGTAAATTACAGTAAATAAACACACACACCCGAACAATCCTTTATTAGAAAAAAAAACACTAACAAATTGCCTTGTTCACCAATTTTATAAGCCCGAAAAAGCCCGCCATGTCCGGCGTACTCCAGGATGGTCCAGCGTCGCTTCCAGCTCTGCTGCATGAAGGTGACTGGAGCTGCAGAAGATACCGCCGCTCCTGTCAGCTCCACACAGCTAATAAAGGGAATAGCGCGATCAGCTGAGCTGTCACTGAGGTTTCTCGCGGCCAACGCTGAATACAGCTGATCGCGCTATTCCCTTCATTAGCTGCGTGGAGCAGACAGGAGCGGCGGTGTCTTCTGCAGCTCCGGTCACCTTCATGCAGCAAAGCTGGAAGCGACGCTGGACCATCCTGGAGTACGCCGGACATGGAGGGCTTTTTCGGGCTTATTAAATTGGTGACCAAGGCAATTTGTTAGTGTTTTTTCTTTCTAATAAAGGATTGTTCGGGTGTGTGTGTTTATTTACTGCAATTGACAGATCAATCATGGAAGGTATCTCGGGGAGACGCTTGACATGATTAATCTAGGACTTATTGGCAGCTATGGGCTGCCAAAAACTCCTTATTACCCCGATTTGCCAATGCACCAGGGCAAATCGGGAAGAGCCGGGTACAGTCCCAGAACTGTCGCATATAATGTATGCGGCAATTCTGGGCGGCTGCTGACTGATATTGTTAGGCTGGGGGGCTCCCCATAACGTGGGGCTCCCCATCCTGAGAATACCAGCCTTCAGCCGTATGGCTTTATCTGGCTGGTATTAAAATTGGGGGGGACCGCACGCCGTTTTTTTAAATTATTTATTTATTTATTTTACTGCACAGTATAGACACGCCCACCGGCTGCTGTGATTGGGTGCAGTGAGACAGCTGTCACTCAGCGTGGGGGGCGTGTCTGACTGCAACCAACCACAGGCGTCTGTGGGTGGGGAAAGCAGGGAATATGAGATTGATTAATGAGCGGCCTGCATATTCAAAGTAATTGTTGCCGCGTATTCTCTGCACAGCTGTTCCTCGCCGCGCTGGTGATCGGGGAGCGGTATGAGCCGGGGGAAGAAAACAACCGAGCGCCAATGTAAGTATGACTGAGAACAGCAGAAAAAAAGGTAAGTATACTGACTTTAATTTAAAAAAAACAAAAAATAAGATCGCTAGTGTAAAAACGCACACGCACGAAACGTGCTGAACACGAACATACTCCGTGTGCGGTATGTGCAGGCACGGACCCATAGACTAAAGCGGGGCCGTGCCTGCGTGCTGCCGGCCAAAAACGGACATGTCGTCTGTGTAGAAAAGCGCACACACGTACTTACCACACGGTCACACGTTCCGTGTGATTTTACGTGTGTGTGCCATCTACAATTGAATAACATGGGTCTCCGTGTGTACGTGTCTCCGGAATGTGCAAATACGTACTGTACATGTACAAATTAAACGGATGTGTGTTGCATGTTATTTAGTGGAATTATATCAATGCTATGATCTATTATGAATATATTACAATGAAAATGTGGTTTATCTAACATTGTTTTTATATTCCTGCATGTTTGTATTTTTATTACTCTTGTAATGTATTGTTTTTTGTTGTATATAAAGTAAGCACTATTTTGTGGATTATGTATATAGATCCGGCTCAGATGAGGGGCGTATAGGTATATATATCACCGTGGCTACTCATTCTGATTATATTGCTTATGAATAAGGAGTCTGTTCTTCTCCGAAACGCGTTAAGCGTATTTATACTCTGCACTTGGTCAGATTTTTCATTTTGTGAATTTTGAATAAAGAAATATTTTTACTACATCGGTGCTGGATTTTCTATCCTCCCTTGTTCCTCTTGATGGTACTGGTTACTCAGCTGTGGAAGCCAAACCACTTGTTCCTTGCACCGGACCAGAGGCTGGAGATACCTGCTCTAGAGTGGTGAGCTGAACATATATTTATTTGTGTTTTTTTAGTGTGTAGTAGTCTAGTCTTGACAGTGAAGGAGAGAGGTTGAGTTCAAGGGCAGACCTGTGACCAGGCCTGCCAATAGTCTACTCAGGTGTCTGGGTCGGAGCCCAGTCACCTCTGGCAAGGAGGCAGACGGTGGTGGCCGCCTGCAGGAGCTGGGATTACAGCCGGTAGAAACGTAGGGATCGGGGTTGGGTGGTGGCCCGCCGGTACCGAACCGGGGAACCGATTGGAAACCGGAGCACCAGGAGGGGTACTCAGACCCAGTACGAATCCCCGAACCGACAGGGCCGAGTCAAATCAACTGATTGAGGACTGGACTTAAGGACCTTTCCCACACAAGACCCGTTAGAAGACAACAGTCAAACATTCACACAAAGAGGTGCAGGAGAAAGGCGGAAACCACCAACCTGTTAAGGAAGAAGCTGCAGCCGGCTGCGGGCACCGTTCATCACCCCGTTTGGTTTACCAGAGACTACAGTGTGTTGTATCATAGTGAGTACATCAGTGCCTTCGGGCCGCGCACGGCACCAGCATCCAGCACGCACCTGTCCCCACGCCTCAGCACCTCCCTTGGGCCCCCGGGATCATCACTCCCCTACCCATGGAAGGGTCAACAACAAGCTGCGCAACACCGTCCCCGGGAGGCCTAGTTAACAGCATCGGTGGTGTCCATCCATTCACCACAACCCGTGGGTGGCGTCACGAACTTACATCCCATTCCAAACCGCCTCGGCCGTGGAACTCCCCACTGAAGTCCCTGCGTGTAGCGCCAACCCCCTTGGAGAGCGACGTGACCCCCAGGTCCTTGAGGAGCTCGAGCCACCCACCGTACGAGCACGGATCCGAGCGGCTCGGTACACTTGCAGCTTTATCCGAAATGCCCTATTTACAATAATGTTGGCTGGACCGTACATGACAGTATTATCTTCCTATTGTGTCCTCCCGAATTCCTTATACATTGTAAGTTGGCGAGCAGAGCTAGAGAAATACTCCTGTAACTGATAAATAATAATATTATTAATTAATTATTAAATAAATTAGAATATCATCAGAAAGTGAATTTATTTCAGTTATTCAGTACAAAAACTGGGAAACACATATATTATATAAAGTCATTACACACAGAGGGATCTATTCCTATATATTATATAAAGTCATTACACACAGAGGGATCTATTCCTATACATTATATAGAGCCATTACACACAGAGGGATCTATTTCAAGTGTTTATTTTTATAATGTTGATGATTATGTCTTACAGCCAATGAAAACCCAAAAGTCATTAGCTCATAAAAATAGAAATCTTACATAAATTGCAATACTACATGCGTAGTCTATATGGCTTCTTAAGGGTGCTTTACATGCTGCGACATCGCTAGCGATTGCTAGCGATGTCGAGCACGATAGCACCCACCCCCCGTTCGTGCGACATTTGGTGCTTGCTGCCATAGCGAACATTATCGCTACGGCAGCGTCACACGCACATATCTTTTCAGCGACGTCGCTGTGACCGCTGAACATCCCTCCTTCAAGGGGGGGGTGCGTTCGGAGTCATAGCGACATCACAGCAGCGTCACTAAGCAGCCATCCAATAGAAGCGGAGGGGCGGAGATGAGCGGACGGAACATGCCACCCACCTCATTGCTTCCTCATTGCCAGTGGACGCAGGTAAGGAGATGTTTGTCATTCTTGTGGTGTCACACATAGCGATGTGTGCTGCCGCAGGAACGACGAATAACATCGTACCTGTGGCAGCAACGATATTAAGGAAAGGAGCGACGTTTTAACGATCACTGGTTTTGAACGATTTTGCGATCGTTGATCGTCGCTCCTCGGTGTCACATGCTGCGATGTCGCTAACGGCGCCGGATGTGCATCACTAACGACGTCACCCCGACGATGTATCGGTAGCGATGTTGCAGCATGTAAAGCACCCTTTACACTTTACATATGTTGTATTACATGTACCCTGAGAAAAAGAGTGTCTGAAGATATTTTTACATCGTTTCTGAGTCCAACACAAATAAATCAGTAATTCTTTGGATTGTCAAAACATTTTGTATTGGATCACAAAGGTAATCTTACCAAGGTAAAGGTATTTAGAGGGTGGACCTGTGGTGGAATGTATGAAGGACATCCTGTGGAATGCACCGATGCGTTCCACCACAGATCCTCTATGCGTTCCACCGCATGTCCTCTATTTGTGCCACCGCAGGTCCTCGCGCTTCACTGCAATATGTCCCATCTTCCCCTGCCAGCCTTAAGCAATCGGTATTTCTAGATGTGGTGAGTGTGTGTGTGAGTGCGATCTGATGTGTGTCTGTGTATGAGTGTGTGTGTGTGTGATCTGATGTAAGTGAGAGTCAGCCAGAAGTAGGGGAGGACTGCATGGAGCATAGCTGCTGGGAGCGCCCGCTGAAGATCACAGGAGGACCTGGGAACTATGTAGACATCCGGGGTCTGATAAGTATGATTCTCCTGGGAAGTGGGGGGGGGGGTGTCTGTTTTTTTTGGAGGTTAAGTTATCCTTAACTGTGTTTCTCTGAGAATAAGCCCTACCCCCAAAATAAGCCCTAGCAAAAATAATATATAAGACAGTGTCTTATTTTCGGAGAAACATGGTATGCGTATTCCTCAGTCTACTATATGCATCATGCTTATGAGTAAGGACATTGGTCCGAAATGCGTAAGGCGTGGGCTACATAAACCCTGAACTTATTGGGTTTAACCACTATTTTTTATGGCAAATTAAATAAAGTTTACCTTTTTTTTTCAACGTTGATCCTAAACTACCCCCCACAGATCATATTTTCATTATTTCAAGCATTGCAAATGGTTGTAATATAAGTAGTTAATACTTTTGAAATCATATTTTTTGGGAATATCCTCAAATTATAATGCGTTGGTTCAGTTGTAATGGAGAATTGGCATTGTGCCTTAGTAATAAGTAGAGGGGTGCATTTTCACTGTCTGATAGATTGAGGAAAGAATTTATTTGCCAATAACAAACAATATTCTTTCTTTTTGGGGGGATTAATACAATTTGCCCATGAATCACCGAGCCTGTGTCTACACTGTCTCATGCAGCTGCCTATAGAAACATCTTTTGAATTGATGCTTAAAACATTCAACAATCTCAATGAATTCTGGAGACACCAATTCCAAAGACAGATGTGGCAACAGCTTGGAGAAGCCTCTGTTGAAATGATAAATGAATTCAATACCTGCCAGGTAACTAAGGTTAATCCAAGTGTGACTGGCTCTGAATCTAATTCCAATCTCATTTACTGAATGGCATCTGGAACTAATTTTATCAATAAATATCAAAGTTTGATCTGTATGATTTATTTATTTTCTTAAACAGAGAAATTCCAAAGTAAATTAATATATAAAGCCCTCATTTATCAATATATTTGTGACTATTTTTGGTGCATTTTTAGAATAATGGCTAATCTTCTCTGGGACACATTTATAGCCATTTGTGCCATACATATCAGTGAAAAGTAAGGAAGGCTTCCTTGGCCAGGATATAGACACACTTATGAATATAACTTATTTTAATAAACTAACTGAAGAAACACTCATAGACATAGAAACCAGCTAATAATGAAGTCAAACCACAGAGGCACCTTTACTGATCTAGATCGCAGATTATAAAATTCATCAGGCAGAGTACTGAACAGGAGCAGAGAGTGTGAGTTATACACCTAGATTAGCTTTATAATAACTCAGATTGGTCGAGTTTATCAGGAGCACACAGGACAGGGAGGGAGGGCTCTGCAGCACTGAAAAGAAGCAAGGTGCTATAGAGAAATAAAGTTTCAGGACAACCCATTCAGCTGTGGAAAGCTAGATGCACTTAGGGCCAGATAGATATGAAAAAAAGACACAGAGAAACAACAAAGAAATTGTTTCTTTGCACATTGCTGACTGCAGTATGGCGGGCTTTGCACGTTGCGACATCGCAAGCCGATGCTGCGATGTCACACGCGATAGTCCCCGCCCCCGTCGCAGGTACGATATCTTGTGATAGCTGGCGTAGCGAAAATTATCGCTACGCCAGCTTCACATGCACTCACCTGCCCTGCGACCGTCGCTCTGGCCGGCGACCCGCCTCCTTCCTAAGAGGGCGGGTTGTGCGGCGTCATAGCAACGTCACACGGCAGGCGGCCAATAGCGGCGGAAGGGCGGAGATGAGCAGGATGTAAACATCCTGCCCACCTCCTTCCTTCCGTAGAGCCGCCGGCGGCAGGTAAGGTGAAGTTCCTCGCTCCTGCGGCGTAACACACAGCGATGTGTGCTGCCGCAGGAACAAGGAACAGCATCGTACCTGTCGCGGCAGCACAATTATGGAAAAGTCGGAGCCTGCACCGATGATACGATAACGACGCTTTTGCGCTCATTAATCGTATCATTTAGAAGTTACACACAACGATGTTGAAAGTGACGCTGGATGTACGTCACTTTCGATTTGACCCCACCGACATCGCACGTGCGATGTTGCAACGTGCAAAGCCACCCTATGAGTTACCTGAGAATTGGTCAGCAATCTTGCTATGATGGAGAATGTAATTCTTATCTAATCATGGAATGGTAGAGTTGGAAGGGACCTCAAGGGCCATCGGGTCCAACCCCCTGCGAGTGCAGGTTTTCCAAATCATCCCAGGTATGTGTTTATCCAGTTTCCGCTTGAAGATTTCCTTTGATGGAGAGCTCACCACCTCCCGTGGTCGCCTGTTCCACTCTCTGACTGCCCTCACTGTCAGAAAGTTTTTCCTAATGTCTAATCTGAATCACTTTCCTTTTAGTTTCCTCCCATTGCTTCTTGTACTTCCTTGTGCTAATGAGAATAGGGTGATTTCCTCTGCACTGTGACTACCTTTCAGATATTTGTAGACCGCTATTAAGTCTCCTCTCAGCCTTCTCTTTTTCAAACTAAACATCCCTAGTTCTTTTAACCGTTCTGTCTATTTCTTATCTCATATTTGCAGATTTATGACCACATACCACATTAAATGTGATCTTAACTTTGATGTGGTCATAAGAAGATCCCCAAAAAGACAGATAAGAGTTACAAACTGTCTGTCAGAGCAAGCTTATTGATCACTTCTCATTGAGGGATGTTTTGTTAACCCATTCAGAGGCCAACAATGTCCAGGGAAAGAAAAAGTCTCTTATAGACAAATGATGCAAAAATTTGATTGAAAACCAAATGCAAAAATTATTATTAGCCCAAAATATATGCCTGTGAGAAAATGAAAACCCATAAAAGGGTACTTATTCTGTGAAGTCTCATTAATGAGTTAAATACAAATTTGTGTACTTTGAGGTAGCAACCACCTATATTGTAAATGGTCACAGTGGAGGAGGCTCTCTACAATCTAAAACCTGAAATGTTTATTATGGGACTTCTAGTTCCACAAGTCTTGGTAATTTATTAAGGGTCAGGGTCCCTTAAGAATAGCCAGGGTGCTGGATGGCTCTGGCTATTCAAATACCTCCACCCATCAGTGTGTCTGGTCTGATTTAAAAGACTGATTGTTTGGTCACACGGTCTCTGTGTGTGCTTGGAAGCAGTTTACTTCCTAGAGACAGACCTGCGTGCAGACCATGTGGGATTAGAGCTGGCTGTAGACTTCACTGGAGACATACTGGCTAGGTGGCCAGGTATGTTTGGAGCTTATGGTCACTCTGTGTTTGGCCTGTGCCACACTTACGTGACAAAACGTAACGTTTTTGTCACGTACGTGTTAAAGGCGTGGTTTTGTCCCCGTGTGCCATGTTTATGGCACGTACGTGTTCTCCGTGTGTTATACGTAATAACACACGGAAAACGGAAAGCCCCGCCTTACCTGCATCATGCGGCGCTGTCTGTGGTGCTGAATGACAGCGTCCGGCCAAAGCCACGCCCCGCTGACGCTGCGTCCGGCCCCAGTGTAGAAGAAGAGTTGTTCAAATTCACTGGGGGACGGATGCAGGGGACAGCCGTGGCAGAGACTGCAGGTATGGTGGAGGTGAGTATGTGTTTTTATTATTTTTACACTGACACGTGTCTTTCTCCGGCGCTTGTCACATGGGCCCGCATCCACACTACATCCGCATGGTACAGGTGCGGGCTGTGTGACACCCGTGCTGCCGGAGCAACACGGACATGTCAGCGTTTTTAAAAAACTGACACACGTAAGTACGGAACGGACACACGCTCCATTCCAGAATACTTACGTGTGTCCAAAACAATAACAATACATAGGACCACGTGGGCCCGTGTCTCCGGTACGTGAAAAAAAGGGCACACACGTACCGAAGGCACGTGAGTGTGGCAGAGGCCTTTAGGAGTGGCCAGCCTTCTGAGGATCTGGTTTAAACACATGAAGACCATACAACCAACTAGTAACACTGCAACCAACCCCTTTCCCCATGCTCTATGGAGGTGGCAGAAGCACAGACCATCAAAAGAGGACTGTCGAGAAGCAGAAGCGCCCCCACTCCTGCAACTACTAACACAAGAAAGAAAAAATCCAGCTTCCGGAGTAGTAGTAAAACTAATGCAAAATTTTATTGAAGGACGTAAAATTAATGTGATGACAAAAATAGGGAGCCCATATGCGGCGTAAGGCTACGCGTTTCGAACGCTGCCTGCGTTCTTTGTCAAGCCACTACTAACTCTTGCTAGTGCCACCTCCACAGTAGCACTTAAAGATCCATTGCTAGCATAACCAATACAAGGGTGTCAGTTTGTAAAGTGTTTCATGCTGAGGTATCCAAGAGTAAATAGTCGACAGTTGTGTATCACCGCTATAGGAGTGGTTTCACAGGGGCAGGTGCTGTAAATGGTTCTGGCTTGTGACCCTTATACTTCAAATTTAATTACCTTAAATCATATTAGCTGTGTGTGTTGTCCATTCCTAACACATGTGCGGTATACTTGATCCCATCATGTTTCCGCATATGAAAAGTAACGTGATCAAGGTGGTGCATGAGCAAAAGCATCAAATCAGAATCACTTAGCGCATGTGGATAGGCTTCAAGAAAATGGCAGAGCTCACGGCATTTGCAAGCATGCGTGAGGAAGGTACAATATCCGTGTGACGCCCTGGGCAAGCCAGGGGTCACAGGTCACAACACCACCACACCCCACACTCCAGGTAGGCACATCACAGCTAAACTACAAATCCTTGTTGCCTTCCTCCAGAGGCTGATGATTCACACCAGGGGGTGGGCCAGGCGGTTGGCTCCGCCCACCAAGGAGATCACAGCTCTGGAGGCGGGAAGTACCAGGCAGAGTAGCCCGGGGAGGGCAAGAGTAAACAACAGAGCTTGAGTGAGAAGCTAAGTGAAGGAGTAACCAAGTAGTGAAAGTAGAAAAGTGGTAAAGGAGGAAAGCAAGTGAGGTGACAAGAAGGAAGGAAAGCCTGAAGGGTCCAGCTTTGTGTAGGGCCAGAACAGCAAGGTCAGCGACGGCGGTGACTGTCTGGAGGGGGACCGTTTGGAAGTTCCTGGAAGGACCCCGTTGGCTGTGTGCCCGGTGGTCTGGAGCAGTGTTCCGAAGGACAGTCAGCACCAGGGCAGGGGCCTCTCGGACCCCGGCAAGGCTAGGAGTCGCCAAATTTGCCGAATCCGTCAGTGAAGGGGACGTAGATCCCCCAGCAACCAAGTCCCGATTGAAGGCAACAGCTCAACCTGAAGCAGAGAGACACCGCCACCGCCAAGGCACCAGTTTCTCAGGGCCAGCGCCTGTGGGCAAAGTGTAGAGCTCCTCCGGCCCAGATTGTAGTCGGGGTGCGGGTAACCGGAGGGAATCAACCGCTACCACAAGTCAACCATAGGTGCAAGGAAGAGGGACATCACCGTCACCTACCGGGAGTGCAGGTGCAGCCGTCTGTGGGACCGTCCTACCAGCCGTTTGGTTTACCGTACAAACTGTGTCCGTGTCTCAGGCTGAGTGAGTACCACAGTGCCGCAAGGCACAGCGCTGCCCCCGCGTCCCTGCGCCCACCAGGCCCCGCACCTCACAAACCATCACCGGGCCCCGGGATCACCAACCCCTGCCCACGGAGGGGCAACACGACACCTGGCTGCTCCGCATCACCATCCCCGGGACCCCCGCATTGAGCAGCGGTGGTGAAATCACCACAACCGTGGGTGGCGTCACGAACTATAACAATCCCCGCACCCAACTAACCCCTTTCACTCACGGGCGAGGAGTGTCGCTCGAGAAACCCCCGGGATCCGGCCTACGGCTCGAGCCACCACTGATTAGCGGCCGCCGGACCCGAGCAGAAGGGGGCGAGCGTAGTGTGCTGACACCCTCCTCCCCGCCCGCGACAACTTGGCGTCATGAACAGGATCTTACCGCTCTGCCGTCTGGTAGAGGTGCGCCTTGTTACCGCCGGAGGTATCCGGCAGAAAAATTGCAGAAGCCGCCATCTTTGGCGCGAAAAGTTCCCGCTCGAGCGTCTTCTCGAGCAGTAGAGGCGCGAAGGCCAAGACCCCGCCCCGAGAGAGGAGGGGCCGGAAAGAGCTAAGGGGGACGCGATGGCGGCTGGCGGCATGTAGTCGCAGCTGTAGAAGCAGGGACGCCAGGACCCTGCAAGTATACCGTTCCTGGAACGAAAAGAGAAAGTCACCATGTGGATGCCGTCCCGAAACACTGTGGCCCCCGCGCCGGGAACTGCAGCGTGGGTGGAAATCCGGAACGCGCAGCTCCACCTAAGGCTGCAGGTCAAGATGCAGCTCCTCTTGGAGGAGTGGGAGACCGACATGGCGGACGTTATAGCCACCGTGCGGAGACGCGAGGAGGAAGCGGAGGAAGGGAGGGTGAGTGACCCACGCCCCTATGTCCCGGAGGGACCGGTCGCTGCGGCTGAGGGACCCGGTCCAAGCCCTCTCCCCCCGTTGCCTTCCTCGCCACCCGTCTCGGGGGCCGTGACCCCGCCACTAGGCCCGCTACCACCGCAACCGGTAGCGATACCCAGCCCGTCCGCCCCAGCGGACCGACCTATAGCCGGAGCCCGTAGCAAACCGGAGGTGTTGCCATGGAAGGCCCCGAAGATTGTGCCAGAGACAGTCCCCGAGCAGTTTCCCGAGCCGGAGCCGATGACCCGCTCCGAGCCGAAGGCCCAGCTGCGGAAAGCCCCTGTGCCCATCCCCCACACCTCGGCTGAGGTGGCGCCGGGTTGTTGCTGCAAGGCAGCGCCCAAAGCCATGACACCGCGGGATACGCCGCCCACCTTCCTGACAGTGGGTAACGTTCTGGATGTCCCGCGGGGCCCGACCCGTGCGCCGGCGCTGGCAGCAGCGCCATATTGGGATAGGGAGCCGACAAAGCTGGGCCTGGAGATCGCGGAGAGGGAGAGAAGGAAAGCCGAGCTGGTGGCCCGAGCCATTCGGGAGAAAGAAAATCTTCGGCAAGCGACCTTCCGTGTCTGGGGCCCGTTGTATGAAGGGCAGGTGAGGCGGTTTGATGTCCGCCGGGGCTACGGATTTATATATGAACCGGGCCTGGAGGCCGAAGTGTTTGTGGCCCGGCGGGATGTGAATGCCCATCTGCCCGAGGAGCATCCTGGACGTAACCTCATACCGGGAGACATGGTGCGGTATACCCGGCACTGCGGAGAGAGGGGGTGGTTTGCCCTGGATGTGAAGCTTAGGGGCAGCAACGAGAGCAGGGTGAGCTCTGCACCCCCTCCCTCGGATGAAGCAGCAGAAAGACCGGAGTAGGGCAGCGGATGCCCGCAGCACCGTCCCCGTTGGGACCACCACTGAGTTGTTTGTTTGTTGAAAAGTTGAAAGTTTTGCTGATGATGAAAATGATAATTACCGAACAGTTACCTGATTTGCTTAGTGATTGAACCGGCCGGAGCCGGCACCGTTGTCCCCGTGGGGACCGTTTAAAAATGCATGGGAACTATCCATGGACAAGCCCGTGAACTTGCAGGGCAACCACAGACGTTAGTGGCTTGTAAATATGTTGGTTACCGTTACCGTTTTCCGCAGTGCCGCCTCCGGAGAGGCAGGTTGGAGGGAGGGCCCTGAGCAGAGCAGGCTGGGGCCCAGCCACCAAAGGAACCGGTGGCTACCCTCTGGAGGGAAGGACAGATCCCGCTCGGGTACCGTGTGCTGGACTGTGGGTCAAGGGGTGCTGCCTGGGTTTTAGGGGCAGCATCAGGGCCAGGTTGCTTGGGTGGGAGAGAGCGGAAACCGTAACCGTAAACCATTGCAACGTTTAAGACATGTGCCTCCCGTTTTGGGAAGAGTTATTAAAAATGTATATATGTTAATTTTTCCAAATGTTATCTTTTTCAGAAAAATAAAACCGGTGTAGGACGGCAGCCCGCGGACGGTCTGCATTTTGCTAAGGGGGAATGTGACGCCCTGGGCAAGCCAGGGGTCACAGGTCACAACACCACCACACCCCACACTCCAGGTAGGCACATCACAGCTAAACTACAAATCCTTGTTGCCTTCCTCCAGAGGCTGATGATTCACACCAAGGGGTGGGCCAGGCGGTCGGCTCCGCCCACCAAGGAGATCACAGCTCTGGAGGCGGGAAGTACCAGGCAGAGTAGCCCGGGGAGGGCAAGAGTAAACAACAGAGCTTGAGTGAGAAGCTAAGTGAAGGAGTAACCAAGTAGTGAAAGTAGAAAAGTGGTAAAGGAGGAAAGCAAGTGAGGTGACAAGAAGGAAGGAAAGCCTGAAGGGTCCAGCTTTGTGTAGGGCCAGAACAGCAAGGTCAGCGACGGCGGTGACTGTCTGGAGGGGGACCGTTTGGAAGTTCCTGGAAGGACCCCGTTGGCTGTGTGCCCGGTGGTCTGGAGCAGTGTTCCGAAGGACAGTCAGCACCAGGGCAGGGGCCTCTCGGACCCCGGCAAGGCTAGGAGTCGCCAAATTTGCCGAATCCGTCAGTGAAGGGGACGTAGATCCCCCAGCAACCAAGTCCCGATTGAAGGCAACAGCTCAACCTGAAGCAGAGAGACACCGCCACCGCCAAGGCACCAGTTTCTCAGGGCCAGCGCCTGCGGGCAAAGTGTAGAGCTCCTCCGGCCCAGATTGTAGTCGGGGAGCGGGTAACCGGAGGGAATCCACCGCTACCACAAGTCAACCATAGGTGCAAGGAAGAGGGACATCACCGTCACCTACCGGGAGTGCAGGTGCAGCCGTCTGTGGGACCGTCCTACCAGCCGTTTGGTTTACCGTACAAACTGTGTCCGTGTCTCAGGCTGAGTGAGTACCACAGTGCCGCAAGGCACAGCGCTGCCCCCGCGTCCCTGCGCCCACCAGGCCCCGCACCTCACAAACCATCACCGGGCCCCGGGATCACCAACCCCTGCCCACGGAGGGGCAACACGACACCTGGCTGCTCCGCATCACCATCCCCGGGACCCCCGCATTGAGCAGCGGTGGTGAAATCACCACAACCGTGGGTGGCGTCACGAACTATAACAATCCCCGCACCCAACTAACCCCTTTCACTCACGGGCGAGGAGTGTCGCTCGAGAAACCCCCGGGATCCGGCCTACGGCTCGAGCCACCACTGAGCAGCGGCCGCCGGACCCGAGCAGAAGGGGGCGAGCGTAGTGTGCTGACACCCTCCTCCCCGCCCGCGACATCCGCATTTTCAGAAGCACTTAACTCTTTGTTAAGAGATATATAATTTGGTAACTGCGCATATACACTACTCACAAAAAGTTAGGGATATTTGGTTTTTTTGGTGAAATTTCAGGATGCACTGTAACCTCTTCACGTGAAGTTAATGTGACCTTCTCTAAACTTTTGAATGCACATGTCCAACCATTCAATGTTTCAGCACTTTTTCTACAACTTTATGTTGTCTAACAAGGAGCTTAATGGCAAAATTCACAACAGGAGTTTGATCAATGAATCACCCAATAAATTTCGCAGCTCAATTAGAATTGGTACAGTCCCATTCCTATTCACAGTTTAACATCATGAGACCAAGACAACACCTAACAATTGATCAACAGTACCTCGACATTGCGAGGCTTCAAGCAGGATGTTCTCAGACGGACGTGGCCACTGAGCTTAGAGTGTCACAAAGTGTCATCAGCAGGTTGTAGAGTTGTAGAGATACAGACAGACTGGAAGAGTCACAAAAAGGCGTCCTTTGGACACATCCCACACTGATGAGTGCTTCATTGTGAACAATGCCCTTTGGAACCGGATGATGAATGTCACACAACTCCAGGCACATTTAAGGGAAGTGACAAGTACCCAAGTGTCATGTCAGATCATTCAAAACTGTTTACATCAGCATTGTTAGCATGCTAGATGATCTTCAAGCATACCTGACCACACCACCAGGCACAGGTGTCATCTACACTTGACAAGGGACCAGTGGGACTCAGTGCTTTTCACTGATGAAAGTCGATTTACACTGAGAAGAAATGATGGCCGCCAACGATGTTGAACATGTCAAGGAGAGCACTATGCATCAGCCACTGTTATCATCACACGACCCGGAATTAATCTTGGATATCTGACTCCAGTCCCCATATAAGTGTATGGGGACCAGAATCAGGCACTTAAAATGGTGGTAGAAGGGATCATAGGATTAGAACATGCGCGCTATATTTACTGAGTCTCCGGCGCAGATGTAACTGCTTCCAGGCCTCTCATTCTTCTTCTGAGGCTGCTCATTATTGCTCATCCTCATTCATTCCACCCACTGACAGTCCTGGCATCTGTGATTCTGTGATTGGTTGCAGTCAGATAGCATGTGTGAGTTAGGATATAGCTATATTCTAGTTTAACTCTGTGAGGCACTTTGATAGCCTTGGTGGGTTTATTCCCAGATAGCATGTGAGACAGCATTTCACTGCAACCAATCACAGACCCTGTCTGTGGGTCTATACGGGGGTATAAAAATGAGTAAATATAGAAATTGGTGTAGGATCCCCATATTATGATGCTCAGCACAGATAAAGCATACAGCTACAGGCTGCAGCCCCCAACTGTGCACTTTTCAAAATAAAAGAAACCTCATGTGGCTTTTTTTATTATTTAAGTATGGTATATAATTTAAAAAACTGGCGTGCGATCTCCCCCAATTTTTATACTCAGTCATGATAAAGCCCGACACCTGGGGCTTGTATTCTCAGGCTGGGGAGACCTATGCTTATTTGGCCCCCCAGCCTAAAAATAGGAGCCTGAAGCCACCCAGAATTGTTGCATCATTTAGATGTGAAAATCCCGGCACTTTACATGGCTCTTCCTGGTTGCCCTGATGTGGTGGCAATCGGGACAATAAGGAGTTAATGACAGCCCACGGCTGCCACTAAGTCCTAGATTTGTAATAGGAGGTGTCTATGAGACGCCCACCACTACTAATCTGTAAGTGAAAGTAAATAAACACAAACACCGAGTCTCAGAATGATGAGATTCTATAACCGGCATCAGGTGATAGAACATGTGACTATTTAAAGTGAAAGGGAGTGATCACAAACTGGCTACACCTGAGATAGAACTGACAAGAAGCTACCAGCAAGGAAAGAGTTTTTAACCCTGGCAGCATCAAAAGAAAGCAAATACGTTTAAAACCCGAAATCTCACAAGGCAATGTGAGACTTAAGGCTACTTTACACACTGCGATATCGGTCCCGATATCGCTAGTGTGGGTACCCGCCCCCATCTGTTGCGCGACACGGGCAAATCGCTGCCCGTGCCGCACAACATCGCCCAGAGCCGTCACACATACTTACCTGTCCGGCGACGTCGCTGTGACCGGCGAACCGCCTCCTTTCTAAGGGGGCGGTCCGTGCGGCGTCACAGCGACGTCACTGAAGCGTCACTGAACCGCCGCCCAATAGCAGCGGAGGGGCGGAGATGAGCGGGACGTAACATCCCGCCCACCACCTTCCTTCTGCATAGCAGCCAGGAGGCAGGTAAGGGGAGCTTCCTGGTTCCTGCGGCATCACACGGAGCGATGTGTGCTGCCTTAGGAACGAGGAACAACTTCGTTACTGCTGCAGTAACGATTTTTAAGAATGGACCCCCATGTCGCCGATTAGCGATTTTGCACGTTTTTGCAATGATGCAAAATCGCTTATCGGTGTCACACGCAACGGCATCGCTAATGCTGCCGGATGTGCGTCACAAATTCCGTGACCCCAACGACTTCGCATTAGCGATGTCGCAGCGTGTAAAGCCCCCTTTAGATCCCAAACCTGTCACATGCCTCCCAAGGACAGGAGACCCTCATGACAAGTATATATTCATCAAGGCTACCCTATTTTGCAAGCCAAAAGCCACTAACAGTCTACTGCACTATTCAAGTTTTCACCCAACAAATTTACAGAATGGCATCCCTAAGGGACCAATTCTGCATCGCCGAAGAATCTTCAGCACATTGGATGACTTCAAGGTTGAAGCAAGAAACCTAATTAACAGATTAGTCCAAATGGTTATTTCAACTACTGTACCTTACCAGAAACCTTTTATATGCCTTGATCTGTGATTGTCCTAAAATCTGTGGGCCAAATGTAACAAAAGCTACAACGACATATACAGTAGCACTTGGGTGGCACAGTGGCTCAGTGGTTAGCACTGCAGGCTTGCAGCACTGGGGTCCTGGGTTCAAATCCCTCCAAGGACAACATCTGCAAAGAGTTTGTATGTTCTCCCCGTGTTTGCGTCGGTTTCCTCCCACACACCAAAGACATACTGATAGGGACTCTAGATTGTGAGCCCAAATGGGGACAGTGTTGTCAATGTATGTAAAGTGCTGTGGAATTAATAGCGCTATATAAATGAATAAATATTATTATTATTATTACTTATCTAACATTGGTACATCAAAAAAGGACTTGGTAACAGGATTATCCATTAGAAATTGGACATTGAATAACACCTGTGTTGAAGATGGAAGACTTAAGGGTACTTTACACGCTGCAATATCGGTACCGATATCGCTAGCGAGCGTACCCACCCCCGTCGGTTGTGCGTCACGGGCAAATCGCTGCCTGTGGCGCACATCGCTTACACCCGTCACACAGACTTACCTTCCCTGTGACGTCACTCTGGCCGGCGATCCGCCTTCTTTCTAAGGGGGTGGTTCATGCAGTGTCACAGCGATGTCACACGGCAGCCGTCCAATAGCAGAGGAGGGGCGGAGATGAGTGGCCAGAACATGCCGCCCACCTCCTTCCTTCCTCATTGCCTGTGGACGCAGGTAAGGAGATGTTCGTCGTTCCTGCGGTGTCACACACAGCGATGTGTGCTGCCGCAGGAACGAAGAAAAACATCATACCTGCAACAGCAACGATATTTGGGAAAGGAGCGACGTTTCAACGAGCAACGATTTTTCATGTTTTTGAGCTCGTTGATCGTCGCTCCTTGGTGTCACGTGCTGCGATATCGCTAACGGCGCCGGATGTGCGGCACTAATGACGTGACCCCGACGACATATCGTTAGCAATGTCGCAGCGTGTAAAGCACCCTTTAGTCACATCATGATTTTATATGAACTTTTTGTCCAGCCCACTCACCATGAGTCTTAGGGCACTAATTTGGTTCCTCATTATTCATAATTTTATTTATGTATAGGGATTTCTTCTACATGCAACACAAATGTACTCTTCTAGTACACATGTAGTGAAATCCTAGTCATTTCCCACCCTGCCACCCCCACTTACATCCTTATTGTTTTTATCCATTTTTTACTTACTTACACGACCTAACACATATAGAATACAAGCACCATTGGCCAGCGTGCATTTTTAAAAAGTTTACGTATACTAAGAGCACTATGCCTTTAAACAATAATGGACAGCCCATATGATGATGTCAGGTCTTTGGAAACTTCTGATAGATTTATTGGAAACATCTGAGTTAGAGACACACCTGTGGATGTATTTTAATGTACACCTGAAACACACTGTCTCTTTGTGTAGCATCATGGGAAAGTCAAAAGAAATCAGCCAAAATCTCAGGAAATGAATTGTGGACTTGCACAAATTTGGTTCATCCTTGGGTGCAATTTCAGATACCTGAAGGTGCCTCATTCATCTGTACGAACAATTATACGCAAGTACAAAGAAGATGGGAAAGTCCAGACATAATACCACTCAGAAAAGAGACGGGTTGTGTGTACCAGACATGAACGTGCTTTGGTCAGACATGTGTATATCAACCCAAGAACAATAGCAAAAGGCCTTGTGAAGATGCTGGCAGAAACTGGTCAGATTGTGTCATTATCTACAGTGAAACGAGTCCTGTATCATCATGGGCTGAAAGGCCACTCTGCCAGGAAGAAGCCATTTCTCCAAAAGAACCATTAAAAAGCCAGATTATTGTTTGCAAATGCATACAGGAACAAATACCTTAATTTTTGAAGACATGTCCAGTGATCTGGCGAAACTAAAATGGAACTATTTGGCCATTATGACCATCATTACCATCATTACGTTTGGAGGAAAAAGGGAGAAGCTTTGAAGCCTAAGGTCTCCATCCCAACTGTGAAACACTGGGGTGGCAGCATAATGTTGTCTGGTTGTTTTGCTTCAGGAGGGACTGGTACACTTCACAAAATAGATGGCATCATGAGGAAAGAAGATTATGTGGCAATACTGAAGTAACATCTCAAGACATCAGTCAGGTACTTAAAACATGGGTGGAAATGGGTCTTCCAAATGGACAATGACCCAAAGCATAATGCCAAAATGGTTACAAAGTGGCTTAAGGATAATTAAGTCAATGTTTTGGAGTGGCCATCATAAAGCCATGATCTCAATTCTGTTGAAAATTTATGGGCAAAGCTGAAAAGGCAGATGCGAGCAAAGGGACCTACAAACATGGCTCAGTTACACCAGTTCTGTCAGGAGGAATGAGCCCAAATTCCTACCAACTATTGTGAGAAGCTTGTGGAAGGCGATCAAAAATGTTTCACCGAAGTCATACAGTTTAAGGGCAATGGTACCAAATACTAATGAAATGTATGTCAACTTTTGACTTTTACGGAAAGTAATAAAAATTCCTTAAAACATTCTCTCTCTCATTATTCTGGCATTTGGCAAATATAAATAATTTTGGTTTCTAATTGACCTAAAATGGGAAAGATTTATTCTGATTTCATGTCAAATAGTGAGGAAAAACATGCAGATGTGTCTGTATAGATAGTGTATGTAAACTTCTGGTTTTAACCGTCTCAATCTCTCTTTAGATAAGATTCTATCTACAATCATGGCATCCTTGAAATTGTTCCAGAAAATGAAGTATTTCTCCCAGAAAATTATTGCTTTTTCTTGTTTTGTTATACATGTTTATTTCCTCTGTGTCTATTAGAACAACACAAAAAAAACACAGAAAGAAAGGTAAATTGGACATAATTTCACACAAAATCCCTAAAATTGGCAGCACAAAATTGTTGTCACCTTTTCAAAATTTAAATTAAACAATTTTGTTTCAAGCATATGATGCTTGTTCAAACTCACCTGTGGCAAGTAACAGGTGTGGGCAATATGAAATCACATCTGAAACCAGATAAAAAGGAGAAGTTGACTCAATCTTTGAAATTTGTGTGTCTGTTTGTGCCACACTAAGCATGGAGAACAGAAAGAGGAGAGCATAACGTATGAGGACTTGAGAAACAAAATTGTTGAAAAATACAATATCAATAATCTCAAGGTTACAGTCAAGCTCCAGAGATCTTGATGTCCCTTTGTCCACTTTGCTCAACATAATCAAGAGATTTGCCCATGGCACTGTAGCTAATCTCCCTGGACATTGACGGAAATAAAAATTGATGAAAGGGTGCAATGCAGGATAATCCAGATGATGGATAAGCCACCCCAATCAATCTCCAAAGATATTCAAACTGTCGTGGAGAGTCAGGGGGCATCAGTGACAGTGAAATTAAACACTATGGCAGGAGACCCAGGAGGACACCGCTGTTGCCAGAGACATAAAAAGCTAGACTGTAGTTTGGCAAAATGTATGTGAGTAAGCCAAAATCTTGGGAAAAGAGTATTGTCCGCAGATGAGACCAAGACAGATTTTTAGTAAAGCACATTATTCAGCCAGCCACGTCGGCGCACCTGTTCGTCTGCAGAACAAACGGTGAGCTTTCTCCCCAACCCTGTTTCGTTGGATTACATATACGTCATTCTACTGTTTGCCGAATGCAGAATGAGGCTACAAAGAAAAGAACACTGGACCTACAGTCACATATGGTGGAGGTTCACAAATGTTGTGGAGTTATTTTGCTGTCTCTGGCGCTGGTTGCCTTGACTGTGTTCAAGACATCAGGAAATCTGAAGATTGTCAAAGGATTTTGGGTCACATTGTAATGTCCAGTGTCAGAAAGCTGGGTTTACGGCCTAGGTAATGGGTCTTCTAGCAGGACAATGACCCCAAATACTTCAAGAAGCCCCCAGAAATGGATTGAAACAAAGTGCTGGAGAGTTCTGAAGTGGCAGCAATGAGTCCGGATCTAAATCCCATTGACACCTGTGGAGAAATCTTAAAATTGCTGTTAGGAGAAGACGCCTTCAAATATTAGAGAACTGGAGCAGTTTGCAAAAGAAGAGTCTGAGATTCTAGGTGAGAGGTGCAAGAGGCTTTTTAACCCCTTAAGGACGAAGCCAGTTTTGTACTTAATGCCCAGGCCATTTTTTGCAATTCTGACCAGTGTCCCTTTATGAGGTTATAACTCTGGAACGCTTCAACGGATCCTGGCGATTCTGAGATTGTTTTTTCATGACATATTGTACTTCATGATAGTTATAAATTTAGAATGATTTTTTTGCTTTTATTTGTGAAAAAATCGGAAATTTGATGAAAATTTTTTAAAATTTCGATATTTTCAAATTTTAATTTTTATGCCCTTAAACCAGAGAGTTATGTCAGACAAAATAGTTAATAAATAACATTTCCCACTTGTCTACTTTACATTAGCGCAATTTCTGAAACAAAATTTTTTGGGGTCAGGAAGTTAGAAGGGTTCAAAGTTCATCAGCAATTTCCCTTTTTTCAACAAAATTTACAAAACCATTTTTTTAGGGACCACATCACATTTGAAGTGACTTTGAGAAGCATAGGTGACAGAAAATACCCAAAAGTGACACCATTCTAAAAACTGCACCCCTCAAAGTACTCAAAACCACATTCACGAAGTTTATTAACCCTTCATTTGTCTCACCAGAACAAAAGCAATGTGGAATGAAAAAAAATATATATATATTTTACCTAAAAATGTTGCTCTTGCGCCAATTTATTCACTTTTTGAAGAAGTAACACAACAAAATGGAACTCAAAATTTGTTACCCAATTTCTTGTGAGCGCGCTGATACCCCACATGTGGTCAGAAACCTCTGTTTGGACAAATGGGAGGGCCCGGAACAGAAGGAGCAATATTTGAATTTTGGAAAGCACATTTGGCTAAAAAATTTTGCGGGCACCATGTTGAATTTGTAGGTCCCCTGAGGTACCTAAACAGCAAAAACCTCCCACAAGTGACTGCATTTTGGAAACTAGACCCCTCAAGGAATTTATCTAGATGTTTGATGAGAATTTTGAACCCCCGGGGGCTTCACAGAATTTTATAACATTGAGCTGTGAAAATAAAAAAATAAATTTTTACCACAAAATTGTTACTTCAACCAAGTAGCTTTTTTTTTTAGAACGGTATCAGGAAAAATGCAGCAAAAATGTATTGTGCAATTTCTCCTGAGTATGCCAGTACCTCATATGTGCTGGAAATCAAATGTTTGGGTGCACGGCAGGGCTTGGATGGGAAGGAGCGCCATTAGACTGCAAAATTTGCTGGAATCATTAGTGGGCGCCATGTTGCGTTTGGAGAGCTCTTGAGCTGCCTAAACAGTGGAGCTCCCCCACAAATGACCCCATTCTGGAAACTAGACCCATGAAGGATTTTATCCAGTGGTATAGTGAGCATTTTAAACCCATAGGTACTTCACAGATTTTGATAACCTTAGGTCGTCATATCAAAATTTTTCATGTTTTTCAACAAAAATCTTGCTTTAGCATCAAATTTATCACTTTTTCAAGAGGAAACACCAAAAAGTGGACCCCACAGTTTGTTATCCAATTTCCTATGAGTGCAGGGATACCCCACATGTGGACAAAAACCTCTGTTTGGACAAACAGGAGGGTTTGGAATAGACGGAGCACTATTTGAATTTTGTTAAGTCTGAAATAGATTGCGAGCACCATGTTGCATTTTCAGGGCCCCTAGGGTACCTATACAGCAGAAACCCTCCACAAGTGACCCCAATTTGGAAACTATACCCCTCAAGGGTTTTATTCAGGGGTATAGTGAGCATTTTGAACCCCCAGGGGCATCACAAAAATGTTGCTCTAGCCGCAAATTTCTCACTTTTTCGCTATGTGCCCACGATCCAGCGACACTGATTCTGTGGAGATGTGAGTGATGTCCACGGCCACGGTCCAGGTTCGGGCTGCTGCTGACTAGCTCTATTCTCTTTGCAGAGAACTCTCGTCTCCGCAGCATAAATTGACATGTTGCAGCACCATATGTCAGTTTATGCTATGGAGAAAATAAGCACCGTGAGCAGGAGATTCTAAAAATCCTCCCACTGCACTTCTACTGTACAGTGTTATGGACGCAGCGAAAACTCAGAGTCCAAAGTGATTGAAACCCTAATTGCGGGCACGCAGCCTAAAAGCTAGGATGGATGAATGGACAGACAGATGTCAAACACATACATAATGTCCCACCCCCCTGCATATTCTAAGCTGTCACCCCACCCTTTAGTGACTTTCATGTGGCACGAAAGGGTGCCTAGACTTGTATTTAGCCAAAAAATAAATAATTAAAAAAAGAATAAAAAAACGTGGGGTCCCCCCATGTTTGATAGCCAGCTCGGGTAAAGCAGACGGCTGCAGCCTGCAAACCACAGCTGGCAGCTTCACCTTGGTTGCTGATCTAATTTGGAGGGTCCCCAAGCTCTTTTTTATAATTATTTATAAATAATAATAAAAAAAAAACCATGGGGTACCCCCCAAATTGGAACACCAGCCAAGGTAAAGTGGACAGCTGTGGTATGGTATTCTCAGGGTGGCAAGGTATATAGTTATTGGCCCTTCCCAGCCTAAAAATAGCAGGCCGCAGCTGCCCCAGAAGTGGCGCATCCATTAGATGCGCCAATCCTGGTGCTTTTCCCAGCTCATCCCGTTGCCCTGGTCCGGTGGCAAACGGGGTAATAAATGGGGTTGATACCAGATGTGTAATGTCACCTGGCATCAAGCACTGGGGTTTGTGATGTCACGACGTCTATCAGATACCCGACATCAAAACCCAGTCAATAATAAAAAAAAAAAGAAAACAAAAAAAAATTTATTTGAAAAAACACTCCCCAACACATTCCCTCTTTCACCAACTTATTGAAAAAAAAAAAAAAAAAAAAAAAAATTGGTCCGCCGTAATCCATTTTGGAGGTCTCACGACAACTCTGTGTTCCAGGATATGGGGATACGCTCAGGGAACGTATCCACCATTTTCTGGAAGTGCAGGCACTCTATGTGAGGAGTGTGAGTGCAGTGATACTGCACTCACGCTCCCCAGCACACTCCACAGATCCACAGCACAGCAGTGTGAACCTGCAGCAAGCTGTGTCCCTGTATGCAGAGAGCCGGCTAACAGGCGCTCTGCGCATGCGGCCAGCATTTCCCTGAAGACAAGGAGAAGGAGGGGCGCGGGGGACCGAAGCTGCAGGAGGTAACGAGGGATAACGGCGGAGACCAGGAGAGACTGGGGGAGACCGGGGTGACAGCCTGACAGGGGTGACCTGTGAGGACCTTTCTGTGCCATCTGACATGTCAGATGGCACAGAAATCAAAGAAGAATCAATGCGGCGGGACACGACTCGTGCGGCGGACATTTTAGATCGGGGGACGGGGATGGGGGACGGGGACCGGGGGTGGGGGGGTGAGGATATTTTGGCCACACCGGGGCCTGGGGGAGGACATTCATCTCCCATCTGACATGTTTGATCATGCCAGATGGGAGAAGAATCATTTTTTTACCGGCGTGACATTAACTTTCACGTCGTCGCTGTTACACGGTTTGAAATGGCGATCACGTGAATGGGGACCGGAAAAACCGACCCTGATCATGATCTCCAAGGTCTCAGCTATCCTCGGTAGCTGAAATCCCGGAGATTTTCCGACTCTGGGGGGCGCTATACCCTTTTTTCCGACCGCCGTAAAAAAGCGGCGGATCGGAAGAAGTACCATTAATTAATTAATTACTGCCATTAAAAGGCGTATCGGCGGTCGTTAAGGGGTTAATGGTTATGGGAAGTTATTGATTGCAGTTATTTATTTGTCTGGCCCATTTTTGGAGTTTTGTGTGTAATTTTGTCCAATTTACATTTTTTTCTTCTGTTTTTCTTTTGTGTTTTTCCAGTACACAGAAAGGAAATAAATGTGTATAACAAAAAAACTCTATTTGCAATAATTTTTTGGGAGATATACGTAATCAATTTCATGGGTACCAACACTTTCGGCCATGACTCTATCTATCTATCTGTCTATCTATCTGTCTATCTATCTATCTGTTTATCTGTCTGTCTGTCTGTCTGTCTTTAGATAAGATTACTTTATTAATTATTACAACTAGCATAAAATTACAGACTTCTTACAGTATGGAAAAGATGATGTTAAAAACGCATTTCAAGAAAGAAAAAGCACGCTCGCATAGCACTCACATTGCATATACAATAACATGAGCATGTTACTTTTCCAACATTTCTGGATGAGTACCTGAGTGATAATTTATACACTAGTTGGAATGTAGCCTACTAAAAATGTTGTCTCGCCATGCAAAAAATACAATCACACAGCTCTATTAACCGAAAAATGAAAACGTTACGTTTCTTGGAAAATGGCAACAACCGCCCAAAATTTTATTTTAAATTTTGTTTTCTTTTTCATTACTAAAATAATTTTTAAAAAAATGGACGTTTGGTATTGCCATAATTGTACTGATGAGGAAAATCATATTTCCAGGTCATTTCTACCACACAATTTAATTCATAAAAACTATTCCCAAAAAACAATGTCAGAATTGCTTTTGTTTCCACAATTTCACCACACTTGCTATTCCCGTTTTCTAGTACACTATGTGTTAAAATATATTATGCCATTCAAAAGTACATCTTATTCTGAAAATCAACATATTACATATATTACATTACATTCATTACATTACATTATATGTCTATGTGATCTCTTGTGGCAACTTCACATAATTGCACTTTACATGCATAACTGCACTTTATGTCTTTGCCTTATTAGATTAATGCTAATGCCTTTTTGATATAGGTAATTTTAATATTCTTAATGGCCTAGCAGTGGCACACTGCTCAATTTACGTCCCCTTTGTCAACTCTTGTATATTTTTTTAAAAAAAACACTTTTTTCTTGTATTTTGCTAATAAAGATTTCATTATTATACACGCTTAAATCTCCACTCTTTTCTTGTTTCCATAAAAATAAAAAGTTATGGCTCTTGGAAAAAGAGGAGGAAAAAACGAAAGCGCAGAAATGTAAGTTGGCCGAGTTTGTGAAGGAGTTTAGGAATAATCAGAAGCATCTTGTGCACACTAGGACTGGTCTTACATCTCCTCTGGAAATCAGTAGATGGCGCCAGAGCATGACACAGCTTATACTCCACTAATATTACCGCATTACTGCAGTGCAGTTTTTTTTTTTTTTTTCAAGTAAAGCCCTGATGTAAACTTTATGGCTACAGCTTTGTGAGTAAACATTTTTGTATTCACAGCTGAAAGCTACGGTTTCTATCATTCTTGCATTGTTTCGTTCCTAAATCCTCCTTGATTAGTTATTGAGTTATAGAAAAAGCAAGTTAATAATATCTTGACTTGTCATTTGTCATACTGATCTCAGGGTGCTGTTCACATGGGCAATTAAAATAAAGACAGGCATCGTGACTTTAAACGTTAGGCCCTTAGCAGGACTTAGGGCCGCTTTACACGTTACGACATCGCTAAAGCGATGTCGTTGGGGTCACGGAATTTGTGACGCACATCCTGCTGCGTTAGTGATGTCGTTGTGTGTGACACCTATGAGCGATTTTGTATCGTTGCAAAAACGTTCAAAATCGCTAATCGGTGACATGGGGGTCCATTCCAATTATCGTTGCAGCTGCAGGTACGATGTTGTTCGTCACCGCAGGAATGAGGAACCTCACCTTACCTGCGTCCGCAGACAATGAGGAAGGAAGGAGATGGGCGGGATGTTACGTCTCGCTCATCACCGCCCCTCTGCTTCTATTGGCTGGCCGCTTAGTGATGTCGCGGTGACGCCGAACGCACCTCCCCCTTGAGGGAGGGAATTTTCGGTCAGTCACAGCGACGTCGCTGAACAGGTATGTGCGTGTGACGCTGCCATAGCGATAATGTTCGCTACGGCAGCGATCACCACATATCGGCTGTACGACGGGGGCGGGTGCTATCACACTCAACATCGCCAGAAAATGCTAGCGATGTCGTAGTGTGTAATGTGGCCCAAAGAATCACAAATTATATATGGGGACATTAAAGGGGACAGGGCACATTGGACAGTCATCTTATATATGTATGGTGGCCAGCACAATTGCTTTACGGTTCTAGGTTCCTGGGTTCAAATCCCCCCAAGGACAACATCTGGAAGGAGTTTGTATGCTCTTTCCGTATTTGCTTGGGTTTTCTCTGGGTTCTCTGCTTTCCTCCCTCCAAAGGACCAAAGGAGAGTTACAGTATATCCTAGTAGATGGAGTATTTGGGTTAATTCATCTCATCCTTGCTTGTAGGACTTGTAAAAAAAGTGATTAACAAACAGAATATCTCAGATCAAGTTGGGGCCCATAGCTGCTTCATGGTCTGCCTCCATGGCATGCTCTCCCTTGCCTTCAAAGCTAATAATGAAGAGTGTATTTCACATATATTATTCATCACCTTTATCTATTACTTGGAATATTATTCAGCTTGAATCAGTATGTAATCTTCCCTCTACCTTGACTTGAATACCCAAAATGAGATACCTTAGCAACAGGGAACTCAACCAATTTATTTTAATCAATCTCCATCCTTGATCATTTCACTTTCAAGAACTAGTAGTTAATGGGACGTGAATCCTTGGCCTCACAATTTAAACCTATATCTATGTTTTGTTGCTTGTCGCCTGGTATAGTGGCCCGGGCCCGTCTACAAATAATCTACACATCTGGACACCACAGGAGTCTTTGTTGAAATTCGAACATGCAAAGGTCAATTAATGATTCCTCAAATTTACCATTCGGTCTAATGTCTCATGAATGATGTAAATGTACCGCCCCAGAGTCAGCAGCCAAGACTGCTCGGATCCGGATCCGCGGTGGCTCAAGGGGTCTCTGGACCCGGGAGGGGTTGTGCGGCCACTCGAAATAAAAGGGGGTATTTACAGGGGGTTGTGTGTTTAGAGTTCATGACGCCACCCACGGTGTGTGGTAAGGTGGAGTACCACCGCTGCTGTTGGGAGCACCCGGTGGTGATGGGATGGCAGCCAGGTGTTTAACCCCTCCGTGGGTAGGGGGAATGCCCCGGGGCTCGGTGATGGTAGTGAGGGATACTGTTGGAGAGGAAAGGGGTCACTGCGTACTCACTCAGTCCAATAATGCTGACACCGACAACTTGTAAACCTGAATTCTGAGTACCGCTGCAGCAGGGAGCTCGCCTGGATCCCGTGCCCGATGGTTTTGCTTGTTAGCCTGTGACCTTTCCCTTGGCACCATCTTTACTGGTTGGCCCCTGTAGTATGGAACTAGTCGGGTCCCGCTCACCCGTATGGCTAACAGAGTGAGCTTGCTCTCAAGGTTCACGATTGGGATTTTCTGGACTGTATATTGGGAAAGTCCTATCCCCCCTCATTGCGTTAGTACCCCGATTTTGGAGCGGGTGGAGAACGGATCTTGAAGGCTCCGTCCTCGTCGGATGAATTACCAAAACGCTTGAAGCTACTTCCCGGCCTAGGGTCCACGTACCCCGTCGGGCCCTGGCCCCTGCCCGGAAATGGTTCAAGGCCGCCGGCTACCCTCCTTGTCAGTTCCCTGCCCCTTGACACGATCCCCTGTGACCTGGGTTCCAGCTCCTACCAGGCCCAGACCAATGTCTGCCACCTAGTGTTAGCAAGCAGCCCAGCTCCTGACCTCCTCCAAATGACTTGTGACCTCTCTTCACGAGAGTCACCACTCAACTGACTTGCTCTTGTCACTCCTGACCCTCCCTAACCAACCCCCCTGTGGGCGGCCCTATTCCCTTCAGGCTACGCATTGGTGTGTCTGATGGGTGTGGTGCAGAGTGTTTCTAGGATTTCGATTAGCTTGTTCTTAGCAACACCAAAGGCCAGGGACCCATAACCAAGGAGGATAGGGATACTGTGCAGAAGGGCAGATTGCAAAATACCCTGTGACGACCTGATAGGCTAGGACGTCACATAAATATGTTTATATTTTGTGTGTCCTCCTTCTTTTACCATTTTTTTTCTGTTCTCTTATGGGTGTACACTTTTGTGCTCATTGTACTATTCATTAGTTGATTACACCATGCAGACCCATGACCTTCCTGTATCGTAATAGTATGATTCCTCAAACACATTATCACTTATTTAACACTTATCCAATATCTGCCCTGTTGTTATTGCACTGTTCTGAATTCTTGGTCCTGTGCATCTACTCCAGATCTACGTCTCTGTCTGAGGTTTTGTTCCTGACTATAGGATTGAGCAAAATGATTTGGAAGACTTTGTTTTCTTGCTGTATGACCCATATTCTTTTGAGCTTCACCTCATGGACACATGTCCTTACATTTCTTTTAGAATTGTCTAGTTTAATTCAGAGTTGTATGTTCCATCAATGATGGCAGTCGTCCTAGCCCAGATAATGCAAAACAGGCCCAAACTATGATACCACCACCACCAGGTTTTCAAATGGTGTAAAGTTTTTATGCTGGAATGTAATGCTTTTCTTTCCCAAACATAATCCTTCTCATTTAATCCAAAGAGCACTATTATGGTCTATTTTTTTAATAAAACATTTATCTAGTAACCTTCTGGCTTGTCCAGGTATTCTTTAGCAAACTGTAGACAGTCAGAAATTTTCTTTTTGGAGAGCAATGGCTTTCTCTTTGCAATCCTGCCATGCATATCATTATAGTTCAGGGTCCTCAGACCTTGCGAACAATTATACGCCTTGCTCTTGGAGTGATCTTTGGTGGTGGACCACCCCTGGGGAGGTTAAAATAGTCTTGAATTTCCTTATTTTGTAAATAATCTGTCTGACTGTGGATTTGCAGAGTCCAAACTGTTTAGAGATGGTTTTGTAACCATTGCCAGCCTGATTAATATCAAAAACTATTCTTGTGAGGTCCTCAGAAACCATCTTTGTCATTGCCATGATACACTTCCACAAGTATTGTGAAGATCAAATTTAGATAGATTCCAGTTCTTTTAAATTAAATTGGTTACCAACACATGATTGTCATCTAATTGAAAACAACATAATAATTTCACCTTCAAATTATCTGCTAATCCTAGAAGTTCTCTCACAGACATGATATACAGTTAGGTCCAGAAATATTTGGACAGTGACACAATTTTCGCGAGTTGGGCTCTGCATGCCACCACATTGGATTTGAAATGAAACCTCTACAACAGAATTCAAGTGCAGATTGTAACGTTTAATTTGAAGGTTTGAACAAAAATATCTGATAGAAATTGTAGGAATTGTCACATTTCTTTACAAACACTCCACATTTTAGGAGGTCAAAAGTAATTGGACAAATAAACCAAACCCAAAATTTTTTTTTTATTTTCAATATTTTGTTGCGAATCCTTTGGAGGCAATCACTGCCTTAAGTCTGGAACCCATGAACATCACCAAACGCTGGGTTTCCTCCTTCTTAATGCTTTGCCAGGCCTTTACAGCCGCAGCCTTCAGGTCTTGCTTGTTTGTGGGTCTTTCCGTCTTAAGTCTGGATTTGAGCAAGTGAAATGCATGCTCAATTGGGTTAAGATCTGGTGATTAACTTGGCCATTGCAGAATGTTCCACTTTTTTGCACTCATGAACTCCTGGGTAGCTTTGGCTGTATGCTTGGGGTCATTGTCCATCTGTACTATGAAGCGCCGTCCGATCAACTTTGCTGCATTTGGCTGAATCTGGGCTGAAAGTATATCCCGGTACACTTCAGAATTCATCCGGCTACTCTTGTCTGCTGTTATGTCATCAATAAACACAAGTGACCCAGTGCCATTGAAAGCCATGCATGCCCATGCCATCACGTTGCCTCCACCATGTTTTACAGAGGATGTGGTGTGCCTTGGATCATGTGCCGTTCCCTTTCTTCTCCAAACTTTTTTCTTCCCAACATTCTGGTACAGGTTGATCTTGGTCTCATCTGTCCATAGAATACTTTTCCAGAACTGAGCTGGCTTCATGAGGTGTTTTTCAGCAAATTTAACTCTGGTCTGTCTATTTTTGGAATTGATGAATGGTTTGCATCTAGATGTGAACCCTTTGTATTTACTTTCATGGAGTCTTCTCTTTACTGTTGACTTAGAGACAGATACACCTACTTCACTGAGAGTGTTCTGGACTTCAGTTGATGTTGTGAATGGGTTCTTCTTCACCAAAGAAAGTATGCGGCGATCATCCACAACTGTTGTCATCCGTGGACGCCCAGGCCTTTTTGAGTTCCCAAGCTCACCAGTCAATTCCTTTTTTCTCAGAATGTACCCGACTGTTGATTTTGCTACTCCAAGCATGTCTGCTATCTCTCTGATGGATTTTTTTTTTTTTTTCAGCCTCAGGATGTTCTGCTTCACCTCAATTGAGAGTTCCTTAGACCGCATGTTGTCTGGTCACAGCAACAGCTTCCAAATGCAAAACCACACACCTGTAATCAACCCCAGACCTTTTAACTACTTCATTGATTTCAGGTTAACGAAGGAGACGCCTTCAGAGTTAATTGCAGCCCTTAGAGTCCCTTGTCCAATTACTTTTGGTCCCTTGAAAAAGAGGAGGCTATGCATTACAGAGCTATGATTCCTAAATCCTTTCTCCGATTTGGATGTGAAAACTCTCATATTGCAGCTGGGAGTGTGCACTTTCAGCCCATATTATATATATAATTGTATTTCTGAACATGTTTTTGTAAACAGCTAAAATAACAAAACTTGTGTCACTGTCCAAATATTTCTGGACCTAACTGTAGGATAATTTTTCTCATTTAAAAAAAAAATACAGCAAATATTTTTTAACCCCTTCAGCCCCGGGGCACTTTTCGTTTTTGCGTTTTTGTTTTTTGCTCCCCTTCTTCCGAGAGCCGTAACTTTTTTATTTTTCCGTCAATCTTGCCATATGAGGGCTTGTTTTTTGCGGGACAAGTTGTACTTTTAAAGGAAACCATAAGTTTTACCATATGGTGTACTGGAAAGCAGCAAAAAAAATTCCAAGTGTGGAAAAATTGCAAAAAAAGTGTGATGGCACAATAGTTTTTGGGATGTTTTATTCACGGTGTTCACTATATGGTAAAACTGATGTGTAGGTATGATGCCTGAGGTTGGTGCGAGTTTGTAGACACCAAACATGTATAGATTTACTTGTATCTAAGGGGTTAAAAAAAATTCACAAGTTTGTCCAATAAAAGTGGCGCACGTTTTGCGCCATTTTCCGAAACACGTAGCGTTCTTATTTTTTGGGATCTATGGCTCAGTGATGGCTTATTTTTTGCGTCTCGAGCTGATGTTTCTAATGGTAGCATTTTTTCGCAGATGCTATGTTTTGATCGCCTGTTATTGCATTTCGCGTAAAACTTGCGGCGACCAAAAAACGTAATTTTGTCGTTTGGAATTTTTTTGCCACTACGCCGTTTACCAATCAGATTAATTGATTTTATATTTTGATAGATCGGGCAATTCTGAACGCGGCGATACCAAATATGTGTATATTTATTTATTTTTTAACCCTTTAATTTTCAATGGGGGAAAAGGGGGGTGATTTGAACTTTTAGGTTTTTTTGTTTTCTTTTTAATTTTTTAAAACTTTTTTTTTACTTTTTTTATTTTATTTTACTAGTTCCCCTAGGGGGCTATAGCAATCAGCAATCCGATTGCTGATCGCTATCTGCTGATCACAGCTATACCGCTGTAAACAGCAGAAATAGTCACTTTCTTTTTCTTCTGCTCCGTGCCGAGGAAGAATGAAAGTAAAACTTCATAGCAGCAGGCGTCATCACATGACCCTGTGCTACGATGGCAACCACCGAACGTCACGTGATCACTCACGTGACGTCCGGAGGGGGCGGCGGTAAGTAAAAAACATGGCCGCGCGCGTATAGATCTCGCTGCCAGACTTTGGCAGCGAGATCTAAGGGGTTAATGTTCCGGGTGGAATGCGATTCCACTCGGAAAATGTAGGCACACATGTCAGCTGTTGAAAACAGCTGATATGTGTGCCGATCCACGCCGCCTGCCCGGAAAGATCCGTCCATGGTCGTGAAGGGGTTAAGTTATTTGTTCTATTTGTTTCTCATTATCTACTTTTAGGAATTGTGTGAAAATCTAATGTAGTGTTAGGTAAAATTACACAGAAATATGGAAACTTCTGAAGGGTTGTATATGTCTCCATTGACCTTTTCCCAAATAAAATCATAATTATTAATCAGAACTAGAGATGGGTGAACCTGCAAATGTTCAGGTTTGGCAAATCCAGTTGTGGACCAGACTTGAACTCGAACATCTGCCAGGACGCCAAACCCCATATAAGTCTATGGGGACCTAAACATTGTGCTGTAGAATGGTGGTGGAAAGGGCTACAGGGATTAGTGCAGGACAGTTATATGTACCAAGTTTCCTGCATGGCTGTAACACTACTTCTGGATTAAACCTTATACAAATTCACTGCTTCTCCATCCCACTGTCAGTCCCGGCGTCTGTGATTGGTTCCTATCAAACTACACCCCCACCCTGTGTGACAGCATCTGTGAGTGAATAGAATTACACATGCTTTCTGTGTCCCTATAGTGTTGTTAAAATAAATAAATAAATTGGATCCCCGAATATAGTGATACCCAGCACAGATAAAGCATAGGGCTACAGGCTGCAGCCCCCAGCCATATGCTTATCGTGGATGTGTATCAAAATAAGAGGGACCACATGTGGCTTTTAAAAAAGATTATTTAAATAAACAATTTTAAAAAGTGGTGTGTGGGCTCCCCAATTTTTTTATACCCAGAAATGATAAAGCAGACAGCTGGGGGCTGGTATTTTCAGGCTGGGAAGGCCCATAGTTATTGGGAACCCCCAGCCTAGAAATAGCAGCGTGCAGCTGCCCAGAATTCTTGCATTCATTATATGTGACAATCCCGGTACTTTACCCAGCTCATCCCGATTGCCCTGGTGCAGTGGCAATCGTGGTAATATAAGGTGTTAATGACAGCTCACAGCTGCCACTAAGCCTTAGATTAGTAATGGGAGGCATCTATGAGACCCGCCATTACTAATCCTGTAATTAAAAGAAATAAAAAAACTAACATTGAAAAGATTCCAGGAGACTCGGTAAGTATGATGCTCCTTATTTTCTTTCTTTTTCCTTTACTTTTTGTTTTAATTATTCAGATGGTAGTAACTGAATAGTTACATGGAGTTCTCTGAGAACCCCGTTTTCTGGGTCCGTGCACGGAAACTAAATATCCAGTATGGATCCCGAACTTTTGGCTCACCCATCACTAATCAGAAATAAAGCAAACCTCAATGAACGCATGCTGCAGACTGATAATATATGTATAACCCATCACACTTAAGTTTTAATATGCATAATCTCAGATCTATCATTATCTCTCTATAGTCTGTGCATTTTGAATTCAAGCTAGTTATAGTGTAATTTACTCTTCATGGGGTATAATTCTATATATTGACATTTTATATCAATAAATTATACTTTAATTACTATACTTTAATGTGTAACAATGTCAATCATTTATATAAAGCAAAATCATTTTTTTCTGGCAAATTTCCATTACAGAAAGGTATAGTTCAGTAGTAATGCTTTACATTTTCTAAAAGTTGCAGTCAATTAATATAGTAAATCTTATGTACAGCCTGCAAATTTCAGCTCATCAGATCTTCTTTTTATTGAGCCCATTTTTCAGCATCTTCAAGATTATATGATTTGTCTACATATTGAATCTAGTTAAAATAATGGTACTATCAATGGATAATTAGGCAAGTCTCTGGTTCGTGAGTATCAGGCAATATTGCACTGACTATTAGAAATTAGCCAAGAATTACACTACAGTAAATCCTATAGTGCATACAATTAATTGTTTAAGTTGGGATTGATTCAGAAAATGCATGAACATTGGGGACCTGTTGTTCACATACAGTGCCTTGAAAAAGTATTCATACCCCGTTACCTTTTCCATATATTTTCACGTTATAGCCACAAATTTAATTATACTTTATGGGGATTTTATGTAATATACTAGCACAATGTAGCAAGTATTTGTAAATTGTAAAAAAAAAAGATACATGTTTTTCCAGGTATTTAAAAAAATATAAATTTGAAAATTATGATCTGCATTTGTATTCAGTTCCCCTGAGTTAATACTTTGTATGACCATCTTTCACTTCAATTACATCTAGAGGTGACATTTTTGCCCATTCTTTGAAAAATAGCTCTAGCTCAGTAAGATTGGATAGAGGCGTCTGGGAACAGCAATTTTCAAGTCTTGTTACAGACTCTCAATATGATTTAGGTCCAGGCTTTCAATGGGCCATTCACACACATGACTTTGTTTTGATCTAAACCATCCATTGAAGCTCTGGCAGATGTTTAGGGTCATTGTACTACTGGAAGGTGAACCTACTCCCCAGTCTCAAGTGTTTTGCAGCTTCCAACAGGTATTCCTCCAGGATTGCCTGTATTCAGCTTCATCTATCTTCCCATTAACACTGATCATCTTCCATGTCCCTGCTGAAGAAAATCATCAACACAGCATGATGCTGTCACCACCATTTTTTTACTGTGGAGATGGTGATTTCAGGGCCATGTGCAGTGTTAATTTTTCACAACAAATAGCATTTTGATTTTAGCCCAAAAATTGTAGTCTCATCTGATCAGAGCACCTTCTTCTACATAGTAGTTGTGTCAATACATGGCTGTTTGTAAACTGCAAATGAGACTTGATTTGCTTTCAATAATGGCTTCCTTGCCACTCTTCTGTAGTGCCCCTGACTATAACAGGGTGCTACAGGGAACTACATCCTGTCCCCCAGGGTACAGAACCCAACCCACATGGTTTCAGGTTCCTAATAACCGGTGTCACACCATCAGCTCTACAAATCCCAACCACACCTCACATCAAACCTGTCAGACACACCAGTGGGATGGTCAAGCTGGAGTAGGGCCACTCATCTAGGGGTCAGGCAGACTGGTGTGAGGGAGGAAGTGGAGAGCAGAGCAGTTGAGTGAGAGCCCTCAAAGAGTGAAGAGCTGGGAGTTGTAGCTCCTGGGGAGCGAGACCAAGGTTGGGTCGCAGATGGTGGTCCGGGACCACAGGAATCGGAGACCGGTAGCAGTGAGATTGGAAAAGGGTGTGACGGAGATAGTCTTGGAGGACTGTCGGCATCAGCAAGCCCAATAAGTGGATCGGTACCGAGCACGACGGGGTACAGGACCCTAGGTCAGAAACCAATTCAACGTCCCGATAATTAACCTGTGAGGGAGAGTATCTTTATGAACTTCCCTAAGTGCTCAGAGATTAAAGGCATCAGCACAATGCGGGGGATAGGGTTCTCCATATAAAGCAGCCCAACTGAAATCCCAAGTGCCAGCCATCAAGAGCACAGCTGCCCTACACATACAGTAGGTAGTGGGGCCCCACGGAGGAAGAGTCTGGATTACCAAGTGACACTGGTGGGAGCGGACACCTGGACGGGCTTTCCGTAGCGATTGTGATGCACAGAGACTTTGTTTTTTCTTCAGTGTGAGTGTCTACTTTATAATCCTCATCCAGCACCATGACTACCCACAGTGAGTACCCAGGTCCCCTGCACCCTGCGCTCCCAATTATTCACCAATACCCCAGAGGCCGGGTCCTTCCCTACCTGCGGAGGGACTGACACCTTGCTGCCCCACACCATCTGCCCCGGTACTCCCTCCAGCAGCGGCGGTACTCCCATTACCGCAACCCGCAGGTGACGTCACAAACTTCTCCCCTGTAAATACCCCCTTTTCAGGATCGAAGTGTTAGCCGAGCCTGGGTCCGGACCCCTAGAGCCATGACCACCCCGGATCCGAGCATCTTGGTCTGCGCTGCGCCGGTGCGGCACACCTCCATAAAGGCCAAATTTGTGGAGTATATGACTAAGGGCGGCTTTGCACACTACGACATCGCAGGTGCGATGTCGGTGGGGTCAAATTGAAAGTGACGCACATCCGGCATCGCATGCGATATCGTAGTGTGTAAAGCCTTGATGATACGATTAACGAACGCAAAATCGTCGTAATCGTATCATCGTTGCAGCGTCGGCGTAATTCATAATTACGCTGACGCGACGGTCCGATGTTGTTCCTCGCTCCTGCGGCAGCACACATCGCTGTGTGTGAAGCCGCAGGAGCGAGGAACATCTACCGGCGTCACTGCGGCTTCCGTAGGATATGCGGAAGGAAGGAGCTGGGCAGGATGTTTACATCCTGCTCATCTCCGCCCCTCCGCTCCTATTGGCCGCCTGCCGTGTGACGTCGCTGTGACGCCGCACGACCCACCCCCTTAGGAAGGAGGCGGGTCACCGGCCAGAGCGACGGTCGCAGGGCAGGTGAGTGCGTGTGAAGCTGGCATAGCGATAGTTTTCGCTACGCCAGCTAACACACGATATCGTACCTGCGACGGGGGCGGGCACTATCGCGTTCGACATCGCAGCATCGGCCTGCGATGTCGCAACGTGCAAAGCCCGCCTAAGAGTTATCCTCTGGACCAGTTCTTCCACCTGAGCTGTGGATCTCTGAACCTCCTCCAGAGTGACCATGGGCCTCTTGGCTGCTTCTCTAATTAGTTTGATTTTGCTTGGGATGTCAGTTTAGGTGGACAGCCATGTCTTGGTATGATTGCAGTTGTGCCCTACTCCTTCCATTTTTGGATAATGGATTGAACAGTGCTTGGTGAGGTGTTCTGTGCTTGGGCTACTTTCTAGAACTTTACTCATCTCTACTATTAAGGGTGGCTGATATGCCGGAAACTAGTCAGAGGTACACTATGGAGCCATACATGTAACTTTTTTAAAGAACGTACAAATGAAGAAAACTGAATCGTAATATTCCTGATAGTGTAAGCTCTCTTTCCTTATTTGTTTTTGTTTGGATCAAGTTCAGGTCCCGAAATGAGTTTTATCTAGAGTTCCGCTGAACCTGGCAAACCCAAACTTCCACGGATCTGTTCATCTCTACTTATTACTTATACAACAATAAATTAACAAGTACAAAAACAATGTCATGAAATACACAATAAAAGCTTAGTATTCCAATCCCTGGTATACATTGATTTATTATGAATTTTGGAGGGCGCATGGCACAATGTAAATATTAAATATAGAATAGTACCCCCTATTGAAATTTGCCGTGACGTGGCAGGGGTGTCTCACAGCAGAACGCTGCAAGCAGGAGACGCGCTGTGCTAGGAGGAAGGAGGGAGGAGGGAGCAGATGGGCTGTGACAAGCGGTGAAACACCGCTCACAGCTCAGTGAGTCTGGAAGAATGCAGCCGGCTGCACGGATGTGACGTGTGCGGAACTTGATGTGACGTCACCGGAGCGGGGAACAGTGGTCTGCAATAGCGCCTCTCACAGGCACTATTGCCAACACAAGGTATTTGATAGAAACATTGTTTCTCAATATAATATCAAACTAGACAATAAAAAATATGGGTGAACCACCCCTTTAATTGTTTGCATGCCTTTCTCAAGCAGTGCTGGCTCCCCCTTTTTGTTGTTTACTGGTCCGGTGGCCATGCACGCCTGGTTTGGTTTGTAAATACCTTCTGTTTCTATCAATATTATATATTGGTGGCTGTTCACATTCAACCACCTCCCACTTGTCCACAGGCTTTCTTAATTAAGCACCTTATACTTGGACCTGTTCCGCTTTCATTCATGGACCCTGGTCTGGCACTGTGAGGGCCAGTTCTGACATTGTCCCGGCGTGTATGGCGTTCGCTGCCCATGCTGGGCCTGGGCTGCCTTCATTCGCAGTTGCCTTTCCTTGAAAACATGGGAGCGGTTTCTGAAATGTTACAGGTATATGTGTTGCTTCAATATGGTTCTGCTTTTAATGAATTTAGGAGGCCGCATGCAGGGCCAGATTAAGGTTGGTGGGGGCCCCTGGGCAGAAAATCTGGTGGGGGCCCCATAAAGTTAACATTTTTAGCCATAACAGTAGAGCGTGAACTGTAGCATTTAGATATAAATCCAATGAACAATTATCTTATCCTGTTCTGCCACATTCAGATTTACAGTACTACAATCCAGACACAGTCCAGGATCATTCACAGCCGTCACTTATACACAGTAAGTAGAGTTACTCACATAATTTTTATTGATCCCAATGTTAAGGCAACCAGGGCCAGCTCCAGGTTTTTGTGGCCTCCGGGTGAAAGAGTCTCAGTGGACCCCATCCACACACAGACACGCACATACACATATACATACAGGCATACGTACATATACATATTTGAAGACAAATTCAGAAAAATACATATAAACAGACAAATATATGCACAGTCATATACACTGACATACATTCAGACACAGACACATTAGGGCTCGTGCGCACGTTGCGTAATTCCATGCATTTACGCTGCGTATAGCACTGCACTGTAAATGCATGCGTCCTGCGTCCCCTGCACAATCTATAAAGATTGTGCATGATACGTGCGCACGTTGCTTTTATGAACGCAGCGATTTGGGTGCTAAAATGTTAACCCAAATCTGTGCGTTCATAAAATGAGTGTCACGCTCCCCGGGTCCCCTGCTCTGCTCCCCGGCTCACCTGCCACGCTCCCCGGCTTCCCTGCGTCGCTCCCCGGTTCTTCTGTCCGGTCTCCGCCGCTCCCCGGTCTCCAGCCTCCATTGCCTGCGGTTCCCAGGCGTCCTGGTCCCCGCTCCCGGCGCCCGTCGGCTTCTCAGCCCCAGCCCGGCTCTGCTGCTTCCTCCTCACCGCTCCCTGCCCTGGCTTCTGGCACCCGGGCCTCGCGCATGCGCATTAGGGCGCGCGCGGTCATTGACCCTTTCTTAAAGGGCCAGCGTCCACTAACAGGAAATTGGGCACACAGGTACTGGGTAGAAAGGGGTTAAGTGTCCAAGTGGGCGGGGCCTGTTCTTCGTGTTTCCCAAGCTAGGAGTCAGGTCTCCTTGTGTTCCTGTGAGATACTCACCTCTCTCTCTTCTAGAGCCGATCCTGCCTCGCCATCCGGTCCTGCCGAATCCCGAACCCCAAACGCTGCCTATCTGCCATCCTGACAGTCCGTTCCATCTCTGATCCCTGCGGTGACCCGTCTTTTCGCTCCATCGGTTCCGGACTCCGCCTGACAACATCTTGGCCTCCGAACCTGAGCTCCGTCACCCGGACTACCATCAGTGACTCCGTGGTCCCAGGGACTTCTCCATTCTACTCTTGTATACGGACTATCCTGCTACCCGTAGTGCTCCAGCTACCGGACCCCTTACCATCATCAAGGAGTTCGGCCCAGTGGATCCACCTCCTGGGTCTGCCCGTCCACCTGGCCCTAACAGTAAGAACAGGCCATGGATCCCGCTGAAGCACTAGCAGCCTTGCAGGAGGAACTCCAACGCCAGCGTGAGACTCAGACCCGCATGCTGAACTTTATGTCTTCTGTGGACGCCCGCCTGAACACGCTACAAGCGTCGGTTACATCTTCGGCATCTCGAGCTTCCACTGGACAATCCACGGCCCCAGCTCCCGTGGCAGCCTCCTCGGATGCTTCCAGGCTTCGTTTGGCCTCACCACCCCGGTACGCCGGAGATCCCAAGACCTGCAGGGGATTCATAAACCAATGCTCCCTCCATTTCACGCAGCTGCCGCATTTGTTTGCCTCCGACCAAGCCAAGGTCGCGTTCATCATGTCCCATCTAGAGGGTGAGGCACTGGCGTGGATGAACCCCTTGTGGGAAAAGGAGGATCCTGTGACCACGAACATCCAGGAGTTCCTGCAGGCATTTCGTGGCACCTTTGACGAGCCCGGACGCGCCTCCGCGTCTGCCTCATCTCTTCTCCGGTTACGTCAGGGGACTCTGACGGTGGGTCAATACGCCATACGTTTTCGCACCTTGGCTTCGGAACTCGGGTGGAACAACGAGGCTCTAACCGCCGCCTTCTGGGAAGGACTCTCGGGTCGAATTAAAGATGAGCTGGCTGGTCGTGACGTACCGTTCACCCTGGATGCCCTGATTACCCTAGCGACTCGAGTGGACATTCGCTTTCAGGAGCGATCCAAAGAGGTGTCCCGTGAGAGACGTCCGGTACGGCATTCCTCTCCTCCGCAGAAGCCCGCCGTACTTCAGTCAACGGCATCTGGTGTCTCCGTCCACGAGCCCATGCAGATCGACCGTGTGCGGCAGTCTGAACAACGCCGAGCAGAGCGGCTCGCCAAGGGCCTCTGCTTCTACTGCGGAGAGGGCACACACCTGCTACGCTCCTGTCCAGAAAGGCCGGGAAACTCCAAAGCCTAGGGTTGGTAGGAGAGGCCACCCTAGGTGCTGGGACTCTCTCAGACCCGGTTACCTGGACTGTGCAAGTGACAACGGGAGAGACGCGGTTCACGGCTGAGGCGTACCTCGATTCTGGGGCAGCAGGCAATTTCATCCAGCAGGCCACGGTGGACAAGTACCAGGTGCCTGTTACTCCACTCGACAAACCCCTCGTGATTGCCTCTGTGGATGGGAGACCCCTCTCTGACACCATCTCCTGGATCACCAGGCCGGTCGAACTGCGTATCGGTGCCCTGCACACCGAGAACATCGCTCTCTACGTCCTTCCACACATGTCCCATCAAATCCTGCTGGGACTTCCCTGGTTACGGACACACGAACCATCAGTCAGCTGGGGCACCGGTGAAATCACCCGATGGGGCTCTTCTTGCCATGAGAACTGTCTGAAGACCATACAACCCATCCGACGACCTCCGGTTCCAGAGTCCCTACCGGGACTGCCCTCGGCCTATTGGTCCTTCGCGGATGTCTTCGACAAAAAGGAATCAGAGGTACTTCCGCCACATCGTCCTTACGATTGTGCCATCGACCTGCTCCCGGGAACTACACCACCTCGAGGACGGATATATCCGCTGTCTCCAGCCGAAACAAGGGCCATGTCTACTTACATCACAGAGAGCCTGGAAAGGGGATTCATTCGGAGATCCTCCTCTCCTGCTGGAGCAGGCTTCTTCTTCGTTAAGAAGAAAGAAGGTGACCTACGCCCATGCATAGACTACCGGGGATTAAACCAAATCACCGTGAAAAACAAGTACCCTCTGCCGCTCATCCCCGAATTGTTTGATCGGCTTAGAGGAGCTCGTGTGTTCACCAAGTTGGATCTTCGGGGTGCCTACAACCTGGTCCGCATCCGCTCTGGGGACGAATGGAAGACCGCCTTCAATACTCGCGATGGGCACTATGAATACTGTGTGATGCCCTTCGGCCTGTGTAACGCACCAGCAGTCTTTCAGGAATTGGTGAACGACGTGTTCCGTGACCTTCTTTACATCTGTGTGGTGGTGTATCTTGATGACATCCTGGTCTTTTCTCCGGACCTCCAGACCCACAGAGAGAACATGCAGCTGGTACTACGACGACTGAGGGAGAATCGTCTGTACGCCAAGTACGAGAAGTGTGTCTTCGAGCAGTCTTCTCTTCCCTTCCTGGGTTACGTCATCTCCGATACCGGACTGCAGATGGATCCGAAGAAGGTCTCTTCCATTCTCAACTGGCCCCCTCCTTCTGGACCGAAGGCAATCCAACGCTTTCTGGGATTCGCCAACTATTACCGCCAGTTCATCCCTCACTTCTCTGCTCTGACTGCTCCTCTCTCCGCCTTGACCAAGAAGGGGGCTAATCCAAAGGACTGGTCACCTGCGGCCGACGCCGCGTTTGGCTCTCTGAAGCGGGCATTTGCCTCCTCTCCTGTGCTCCACCGTCCGGAGTTAAACCGACAGTTCACCTTGGAGGTGGATGCCTCCTCCTCGGGAGCCGGAGCAGTGCTCATGCAGAAGTCCTCCTCCGGGAAGATGGTGACTTGCGGTTTCTTCTCCAAGAGCTTCTCAGCGCCTGAACGCAACTACACCATCGGTGACCGAGAACTATTGGCAATCAAACTGGCTCTGGAGGAATGGCGCTACCTTCTGGAAGGAGCAGTGTACCCCGTTATTATTTACACGGACCACAAGAACCTGGAATACCTGCGGTCTGCTCAGCGACTGAACCCACGGCAAGCCAGGTGGTCCTTGTTCTTTGCCAGATTTGATTTCCAGCTCCATTTCCGACCCGCGGACAAGAATGTACGCGCAGATGCCTTGTCCAGGTCTTTCATGCCCATGGAGCAGGAGGAGGAGACATCCCAGCCCATCATCTGCCCTAGTAAGATCATTCCGGTGACTCCTGTCACTCTGGCCCAAATACCGCCCGGGAAGACCTATGTCTCTGAGACTGACAGGCAAAAAGTGTTACACTGGGGCCATGCCTCGAAAATAGCCGGTCATGCTGGTCAGAAGAGAACATGGAGTACGATTGTACGTCATTACTGGTGGCCATCCCTTCGCACTGACGTCGCTTCTTTTGTCTCAGCCTGCTCCTCTTGTGCCAGGAATAAGACGCCCAAACATCTGCCATATGGCCGTCTTCTGCCTCTGCCTATACCCTCAGTACCGTGGCAACACATTGCGATGGACTTTATTACGGACTTGCCATTGTCCTCCGGACACACAGTCATATGGGTCGTGGTGGATCGGTTCTCTAAAATGGCTCATTTCGTCCCTATGGCTGGACTGCCCTCTGCCCAGGAACTCGCTGACGCCTATGTACAACACATCTTCCGCTTGCATGGCTTTCCATCACACATTGTGTCCGACAGAGGAACTCAGTTCACCTCCCGCTTCTGGAGGGCTCTCTGCAAACATATGGGAGTGACTCTGGACTTTTCTTCAGCCTACCATCCTCAGTCGAACGGCCAAGTGGAACGGGTCAATCAGATCTTGACCTCCTTCTTACGTCACTACGTCAACGCCCATCATGACGACTGGTCCACGCTTCTTCCTTGGGCTGAATTCTCCCATAACCACCACGTCAGTGAGTCCTCCTCCAGCTCTCCCTTCCATGTCGTTTACGGACTTCAGCCTTCCGTCCCATTGCCTGTATCCTCTTCCTCGGATGTCCCTGCTGCTGATGTTGTAGCCCGTGACTTTGCAACCATTTGGGACTCTGTTAAGGCGTCCCTTGGACGTGCTTCCCTGCGGATGAAGAGACACGCAGACAAGAGGCGTCTGGACCCTCCGTGTTTCTCTCCAGGAGATCTCGTCTGGCTTGCTTCCAAGTACGTCCGATTGAAGCTACCATCCTACAAGCTGGGACCTCGCTACATCGGGCCGTTTAAAGTCCTCAGCAAGATCAATGAGGTCTCCTACAAGCTGCAGCTCCCGGCCACGATGAAGATACCCAACTCCTTCCACGTCTCCCTGCTCAAGCCGGTTGTCCTTGGTCCCTTCTCCGCTGCTGCCAGTTCGGCTCCTCCTCCTATTGCCGATGACGACATCTATGCGGTAAGGGATATCGTGGCCATGAAAACTGTACGGGGCCGACAGTTCTTCCTGGTGGACTGGGCAGGCTATGGTCCTGAGGATAGGTCCTGAGAACCCCGGGAGAATGTGGGTACTCCTTTGATCCGTGCCTTCCTGTCCCGGTTGCGGGGAGGGGGGCGTGGGGGGGGGTACTGTCACGCTCCCCGGGTCCCCTGCTCTGCTCCCCGGCTCACCTGCCACGCTCCCCGGCTTCCCTGCGTCGCTCCCCGGTTCTTCTGTCCGGTCTCCGCCGCTCCCCGGTCTCCAGCCTCCATTGCCTGCGGTTCCCAGGCGTCCTGGTCCCCGCTCCCGGCGCCCGTCGGCTTCTCAGCCCCAGCCCGGCTCTGCTGCTTCCTCCTCACCGCTCCCTGTTCTGGCTTCTGGCACACGGGCCTCGCGCATGCGCATTAGGGCGCGCGCGCGGTCATTGACCCTTTCTTAAAGGGCCAGCGTCCACTAACAGGAAATTGGGCACACAGGTACTGGGTATAAAGGGGTTAAGTGTCCAAGTGGGCGGGGCCTGTTCTTCGTGTTTCCCAAGCTAGGAGTCAGGTCTCCTTGTGTTCCTGTGAGATACTCACCTCTCTCTCTTCTAGAGCCGATCCTGCCTCGCCATCCGGTCCTGCCGAATCCCGAACCCCAAACGCTGCCTATCTGCCATCCTGACAGTCCGTTCCATCTCTGATCCCTGCGGTGACCCGTCTTCTCGCTCCATCGGTTCCGGACTCCGCCTGACAACATCTTGGCCTCCGAACCTGAGCTCCGTCACCCGGACTACCATCAGTGACTCCGTGGTCCCAGGGACTTCTCCATTCTACTCTTGTATACGGACTGTCCTGCTACCCGTAGTGCTCCAGCTACCGGACCCCTTACCATCATCAAGGAGTTCGGCCCAGTGGATCCACCTCCTGGGTCTGCCCGTCCACCTGGCCCTAACAGTGAGCATGTCAATTATTCTGTGTGCTATGGATGCAGCTCCAACTCTGTCTATGGTGGGGGCAGCAGCCATAGCGCATGAAATCGGATTTTTTTGTACTTGAAAAACTGTGGTAGCCATGCTGGTTTAGTATGCCTTCAGTTTTGAATAAATCCCCAACAGTATCACCAGCAAAGCACCCCCACACCATCACACCTCCTCCTCCATGCTTCACGGTGGGAACCAGGCATGTAGAGTACATCCGTTCACCTTTTCTGCGTCGCACAAAGACACGGTGGTTGGATCCAAAGATCTCAAATTTGGACTCATAAGACGAAAGCACAGATTTCCACAGGTCTAATGTCCATTCCTTGTGTTCTTTAACCCAAACAAGTCTCTTCTGCTTGTTGTGTCGCGGGCGGAGGAGGGGACGCTGCGCTCTCCCGCGGCTCGGGTCCGGCTGCCGCTGCTGCCGCGGCCCCTGCTGCTCGGTGGCTCGAGCGATGGGCCGGATCCCGGGGACTCGAGCGGCGCTCCTCGCCCGTGAATGAAAAGGGGGTTTGGTTTTGGGGATTTATTGTCCGTGACGCCATCCACGGTTGTGGTGATTGTGTGGACACCACCGCTGCTCTGTATGGGGATCCCGGGAGCGGTGACAGGGAACAGCAAAGTTGTTAGTTCTCCCCTCCGTGGGTAGGGGTGGGTTGTCCCGGGGCCCAGTGGTGGGGTAGGGATGGATGAGGGATGGCAGGCCAGGTGCGGGGCCCGGTGAGGTGCAGGGTCGCGGGGGCAGCGCTGTGCCTCACGGCACGGTGGTACTCACTCAGCCTGAGACGGTGACATAGTTCTCGGTAAAACACACGGCTGGAAAGACGGTTCCCACGGACGGCTGCTGTTGCTTTTCCCCGGTAGTTAACGGTGACTGTCTCTTTGCCTGCACCTTGTGTAATGTTGGTAGCGATGGGTTCCCACCGTTAACCCGCTCCCCGACTTGGATATGGGCCGGAGGAGCCCCTCTTTGCCCGCAGGCTCTGGCCCTGAGAAACTGGTGCCTTGTCGGTGGCGGTGTCTCTCTCATGCGGTTGGACGGTTGCCTTCAATCGGGACTTAGTTGTTTGGAGACCCGGAGGTCCCCTTCACTGACGGATTTGGCAAATTCACGGCGACTCCTAGCCTTGCCGGGATCCGAAAGGCCCCTGCCAATGGTGCTGGCTTCTCCTTGTGTACCGGTCCGGTACCGCCGGGCCACCACCCGTCCACAGTCCTTACAGCACCTCCGATAGGCCACTCCTGCAGACGGTCACCGCCGTCTGCTAACCTTGCTGTCTCAGTCCGGGGCACACACCCGGACCAACTTCAGGCTTTCAAACTGTCACTTTTTCTCTTTCACTACTTTCCCTCCTTCTACTTCAAACTCCAAACCTAATCTTTCTCCTTTCCAAACTGTTCTGCCTGGTTTTCCCGCCTCCAGGACTGTGAACTCCTCAGTGGGCGGAGCCAACCGCCTGGCCCACCCCCTGGTGTGGACATCAGCCCCTGGAGGAAGGCAACAAGGATTTCAGGTTTAGCTTAGGTGTACCTATCCGGGGTGTAGGGTGTGGTGGTGTCATTACCTGTGACCCCTGGCTTGCCCAGGGCGTCACAGTTGCCTGTCCTTAGTGTGTCGCCCTGGGCAAGCCAGGGGACACAGGTCACACACCACCACACCCTACATCCCAGTTAGGAACACCAAAGCTAACCAAAAATCCTTGTTGCCTTCCTCCAGAGGCTGATGATTCACACCAGGGGGTGGGCCAGGCGGTTGGCTCCGCCCACCGAGGAGGACACAGCTCTGGAGGCGGGAGAAACCAGGCAGATAGAGTTTAGGAGGAGGAAGTGGAAGGAGTGGAGGAGTAGCCCAGGCAAGGCTTGAGAAAACAGCTAAGTGAAAGTAGAAAGAAGTAAAGTGGTAAAGGAGGAAAGCAAGAGTGGTGACAGAGAGAAAGACTAAAGTAGTCCAGCTGTGTGCAGGACAGGTCAGCAAGGTCACCAACGGCGGTGACTGTCTGGAGGGGGACCGTTTGGAAGTTCCTGGAAGGACCGCGGACGGGTAGTGGCCCGGCGGTCTGGAGCAGTGTTCCGAAGGACAGTCAGCACCAGGGCAGGGGCCTCTCGGACCCCGGCAAGGCTAGGAGTCGCCATAATTTGCCAAATCCGTCAGTGAAGGGGACGTAGATCCCCCAACAACCAAGTCCCGATTGAAGGCAACAGCCCAACCAGAGTAGGAGAGACACCGCCACCGCCAAGGCACCAGTTTCTCAGGGCCAGCGCCTGCGGGCAAAGAGTAGAGCTCTTCCGGTCCAGCTTGAAGCCGGGGAGCGGGTTACCGGTGGGAACCTATCGCTACCAACAAGTAAACAAAGGTGCAAGGAAGAGGGACATCACCGTCACCTACTGGGAGAGCAAGTGCAGCCGTCCGTGGGAACCGTCTTTCCAGCCGTGTGGTTTACCGTAAAAACTGTGTCAACGTCTCAGGCTGAGTGAGTACCACAGTGCCGCAAGGCACAGCGCTGCCCCCGCGTCCCTGCGCCCACCAGGCCCTGCATCTCCCATCTCATCACCGGGCCCCGGGATCACCAACCCCTACCCACGGAGGGGCAACGCAACACCTGGCTGCTCCGCATCACCATCCCCGGGGTCCCCATATTGAGCAGCGGTGGTGAAATCACCACAACCGTGGGTGGCGTCACGGACAATAAACTATCCCCACACCCAACATCCCCCTTTCACTCACAGGCAAGGAGTGCCGCTCGAGAACCCCCGGGATCCGGCCCACAGCTCGAGCCACCACTGAGCAGCAACCGCCGGACCCGAGCAGAAGGGGTGAGCGTAGTGTGCTGACACCCTCCTCCCCGCCCGCGACATTAGCAGTGGTTTCCTAGCAGCTATTTTACCATGAAGGCCTGCTGCACAAACTCTCCTCTTAACAGTTGTTCTAGAGATGTGTCTGCTGCTAGACCTCTGTGTGGTATTAACCTGGTCTCTAATCTGAGCTGCTGTTAACCTGCGATTTCTGAGGCTGATGACTCGGATAAACTTATCATCCGCAGCAAAGGTGACTCTTGGTCTTCCTTTCCTGGGGCGGTCCTCATATGAGCCAGTTTCTTTGTAGTGTTTGATGGTTTTTGCCACTGCACTTGGGGACACTTTCAAAGTTTTCCCAATTTTTCAGACTGACTAACCTTCATTTCTTAAAGTAATGATGGCCACTCATTTTTCTTTACTTAGCTGATTTTTTCTTGACATAATACAAATTCTAACAGTATATTCAGTAGGACTATCAGCTGTGTATCCACCAGACGTCTGCACAACATAACTGATGGTCCCAACCCCATTTATAAGGCAAGAAATCCCACTTATTAAACCTGACAGGGCACACCTGTGAAGTGAAAACCATTTCTGGTGACTACCTCTTGAAGCTCATCAAGAGAATGCCAAGAGTGTGCAAAGCAGTAATCAGAGCAAAAGGTGGTTACTTTGAAGAACCTAGAATACAAGACATATTTTCAGTTGTTTCACAATTTTTTGTTAAGTATTTAATTCCACATGTGTTAATTCATGGTTTTGATGCCTTCAATGTAAATCTACAATTTTCAGAGTCATGAAAATAAAGAAAACTGTTTGAATGAGAAGGTGTGTCCAAACTTTTGGTCTGTACTGTATATATTAGGGCAAATTCACAGATGGGATTATTAGTTGCTTCCAATTTATTGGTCATATAAGTTTCCTTCTTCTTTCTAATTAAAAAAAATTTCTATTGAGCGTTACTTTTCTTATAGAGTATTTTTGATCTAGAAAGAGCTCTAAAGTATTAGCTTTAGTTGTCTGACAAAATGATAATCCTTTATGTAATAATTCTGTCTCCTGTTGTAATACATATTACGAAACGTTAAAAATTCTTATTTTTTGTTCTTTTTGAAATGTCTGTGTGAACAATTGGTTTGTAGATTTGGAATTAACCTTCTTTCCTCCCTTACAACTCCTGGGATTTCTTTTCTTCTTAGTGATCTGTTGGGATTAAGCCTGCTTTACACGTTGCAATTAGTTGTACAATCGCATTTGCGATGTGACACGCCCAGGTTGCATACGGGATCTTATGAGATTTCACGTAGGTCGTTCATTTGCTGTCACACGAGCGTTAGTAGTCTATGTTAAATTGATAAATTTTATGTGCGATCCTTTAGATCAGGGGTGGGGAACCTTTTTACTGCCGGGGGCCATCTGGAAATTTCTACGAACCATCGGGGGCCGCACAAAATTATCAATGTGAAAATTACCCGGCTACATTTGGTCAAGCAATTAATTAACTCACCCCTATTGTGGTGGCCAGAGATGCTTCTCTTTGGCGCAGCGGTTAATTTTCGGTGATATTGATCATGTTGCTTCTCACAGCTGCTTTTCCAGGATTGTCTCGGTCTGGAGCAGTCAACTCTTTGTGATAATAAGATTGGTAAATCATATACATCACAACTGACACTGGGACTGCTGTGTATATATTACATCACAGGAGGGGCTGGGGGCATATACATCACATAGGAGACGCTGGAACTACTGTATATACATCACATAGGAGACGCTGGGACAGCTGTATATATTTATTAAAGAAGATGCCCCAGCATCTCCAATATGATGTATATGCCACCAGCCCCTCCTGTGATGTATATGCCCCAGTGTCTCCTCTGATGTGTATGCTCCAGCCCCACCTGTAATATATACATTACAGAAGACAATGGGGCATATACATCACAGGAGGGGCTGGGGGCATATACATCAAAGGAGGGGCTGGGGCATATATATGCCCCCAGCTCCTCCTGTGATATATGTCCCCAGTGTCTCCTGTGATGTGTATGCTCCAGCTCCACCTGTAATATATACATTACAGGAGACAATGTGGCATATACATCACAGGAGGGGCTGGGGGCATATACATCACAGGAGGGGCTGGGAGAATATATACGTCACAAAAAAGGCTGAGGACATGTACATCACTGGGAGGCATAGATATGGCTTTGGAGCGCAGACAGCACTGGGGGGCACGGATAGCAATAGGGGGGCACGGATAGCAATAGGGGGGCACGGATAGCAATAGGGGGGCACGGATAGCAATAGGGGGGCACGGACAGCAATAGGGGGGCACAGGGGAAACTGACAACACATGCAGAGCCCAGACATTGCACTGGGGGCACAGCACTGGGGACACAGCACTGGGGGGTGGGGAGTCACACAGCCCTGGGGGAGGGGGGAGTACACAGCCCTGGGGGAGGGGGGAGTACACAGCCCTGGGGGAGGGGGGTACACAGCCCTGGGGGAGGGGGGCACACAGACCTTGTGGAGAGGGGGGGGACACACAGACCTTGTGGAGAGGGGGGGACACAGACCTGGGGGAGGGGGGCACACAGCCCTGGGGGACACACAAACCTGGGGGACACACAACCCTGGGGAAGAAGCACACAACCCTGGTGGAGCAGACACAGAGGGAGCAGGCACACGGCAGCTGGGAAATAAGCACATAGCAGCACAGTGTGAACGGGCACACAGCACAGTTGGAGCGCACACGGGGGAGCGGGCACGGGGGAGCTGGCACAAAGAAGCGAGCACGGAGGAGCGGGCACGGGGGAGCTGTAATGGAGAAGCGGGCAAGGGTGAGCGAGCACGGGGGAGCGAGCACGTGTTAGCTGGCACGCAGCACGGGGGAGCGCGCACGGAAGAGCTGGCACGCAGCACGGGGGGAGCGCTCACCTACTAGTTGAAGCCTTCAAAGTGCTGCTGGGCTTCTGTGGGACGGGGCGAAAGTGTTAACCCCGCCCACAAAATAAGTCCTGAGGACACACGCACTGACTAGCGTTCAGTAGTGAACGCTGAATGCGCGTCCTCGTAGCGCGCATGGGGATTTAAAGGGCCGGCAACCGGCAAGACGCGGCTGCCGGCAGAGTCCCGGGGGCCGTAGAAAAGGTCTTGGCGGGCCGTATGCGGCCCGCGGGCCGGAGGTTCCCCACCCCTGCTTTAGATCATGTGTTCTGTGACGTATGCATTGGGCACCCTTTTTTTTTTTTATTTATTGACTTGCCAAGCGTGTGTAATGTGTAGGGATGCGTTTTTACTATGTCATCTGCCATTCAGCTCTGCTACATGGCCGCTGACAGCAGACACAGACAGCCATGTAGCAGAGCTGAATGGCAGATGACAGCAGACACAGACAGAGCCGCACTGTCAGAATGAACTCGGGTGAACTTCACCCGACTTCATTGTCATGCTGCGGCTCTGTCTGTGTCGCGTCCTGATTAGCGGTCACCTGTGAAGGACTCACCGGTGACCGCTAAACTCCTGAGTAAGTGAATTGAGCAGCCCTCTCTCATATACTCACCGATCCCCGATCCGGCGCTGCACGGCATTCACACTGCTCCGGCGGCTTTTACTGTTTTGAAAAAGCTGGCCGCCCATTAAACAATCTCGTATTCCCTGCTTTCCCCACCCACCGGCGCCTATGATTGGTTACAGTGAGACACGCCCCCCACGCTGAGTGACAGGTGTCCCACTGCACCCAATCACAGCAGCCGGTGGGCGTGTCTATACTGTGCAGTGAAATAAATAATTAAATAATTAAAACAAACGGCGTGCGGTCCCCCCCAATTTTAAAACCAGCCAGATAAAGCCATACGGCTGAAGGCTGGTATTCTCAGGATGGGGAGCTCCACGTTATGGGGAGCCCCCCAGCCTAACAATATCAGTGAGCAGCCGCCCAGAATTGCCGCATACATTAGATGCGACAGTTCTGGGACTGTACCCAGCTCTTCCCGATTTGCCCTGGTGCGTTGGCAAATCGGGGTAATAAGGAGTTAATGGCAGCCCATAGCTGCCACTAAATCCTAGATTAATCATGTCAGGCGTCTATGAGACACCTTCCATGATTAATCTGTAAATTACAGTAAATAAACACACACACGCCCGAAAAAATCCTTTATTAGAAATAAAAAACACAAACATATACCCTGGTTCACCACTTTAATCAGCCCCAAAAAGCCCTCCTTGTCCAGCGTACTCCAGGATGATGCAGCGTCGCTTCCAGCTCTGCTGCATGGAGGTGACCGGAGCTGCAGCAGACACAGCCGCTCCTGTCAGCTCCACGCAGCAACTGAAGACAGCCGTGCGATCAGCTGAGCTGTCACTGAGGTTACCCGCTGTCACTGGATCCAGCGGTGGATGCAGCGGTGGCCGCGGGTAACCTCAGTGACAGCTCAGCTGATCGCGCTACTCACCGCTGCTCCTCTCACCTCCACGCAGCAACTGAGGTGAGTAGCGCGATCAGCTGAGCTGTCACTGAGGTTACCCGTGGCCACCGCTGCATCCACCGCTGGATCCAGTGACAGCGGGTAACCTCAGTGACAGCTCAGCTGATCGCGCGGCTGTCTTCATTTGCTGTGTGGAGGTGACCGGAGCGGCTGTGTCTGCTGCAGCTCCGGTCACCTCCATGCAGCAGCGCTGGATGTGACGCTGGACCATCCTGGAGTACGCCGGACATGGAGGGCTTTTTGGGGCTGATTAAAGTGGTTAACCAGGGTATATGTTTGTGTTTTTTATTTCTAATAAAGGATTTTTTCGGGCGTGTGTGTGTTTATTTACTGTAATTTACAGATTAATCATGGAAGGTTTCTCCGGGAGACGCCTGACATGATTAATCTAGGACTTATTGGCAGCTATGGGCTGCCAATAACTCCTTATTACCCTGATTTGCCAACGCACCAGGGCAAATCGGGAAGAGCCGGGTACAGTCCCAGAACTGTCGCATATAATGTATGCGGCAATTCTGGGCGGCTGTTGGCTGATATTGTTAGGCTGGGGGGCTCCCCATAACGTGGAGCTCCCCATCCTGAGAATACCAGCCTTCAGCCGTATGGCTTTATCTGGCTGGTTTTAAAATTGGGGGGGACCGCACGTCGTTTTTCTTAATTATTTAATTATTTATTTCACTGCACAGTATAGACACGCCCACCGGCTGCTGTGATTGGGTGCAGTGTGACACCTGTCACTCAGCGTGGGGGCGTGTCTCACTGTAACCAATCATAGGCGCCGGTGGGCGGGGAAAGCAGGGAATACGAGATTGTTTAATGGGCGGCCGGCTTTTTCAAAACAGTAAAAGCCGCCGGAGCAGTGTGAATGCCGTGCAGCGCCGCGCCGGGGATCGGAGATCGGTGAGCATGAGAGAGGGGGTAAGAGGGATAGACTGACATGGATAGAGAGAGAGGGACAGAGATAGTGACCGACTGACAGAGATTAGTGCATGACAGACATTGTGAGGCACTTCAGAACGCAACTTTTCAGCTGCGCTCTGAAGCGGACCTTTTTTAAGCTGCGGTGCAGAGCGCACACCTGCGCACATAGCATCAGACACCAAAATCGTATGAGGGATGTCACACGTTACAATTGACTAGGTTCATACAACAAAACCTCCAATGTATGAGGAATAAGCGACGTGTATGCGATCACTGTATTTTCGTTCAATCTTGATTGCACGTAGGTGTCACACGCAAATACGTCACGAACGATGCAGGATGTGCGTCACTTACAACTTGACCCCGACGACGGATTGAAAGATTTATTGAAGCGTGTAAAGCAGGCATAAGATGTCTAAATCTGGGAAAAGAAGTGGTAATTTTACCATATCGATTCTATTGACACTAAATTGCAACATGATTTGATTGTGTGGTCACTTTTAGTGTGAATCGATAACTCCTTGGCCAGTTAGGAATCTGTGTGAACAGTAGTTTTGTTTGGAATGTTGTGTGAAATACGATTAACACACAGTAGTTCCAAGATTGGTGTTCTTATCAAATAATGTATTTGGTTGTGACGTATAGAAGGATCCACACACCCCAGTTGGAACCCTTAATATCCTATCATGGGGGGCGGGATACCTAATGTTGAATTGGTGTGTATAAACTTTGTATTTGCAGGTTGTTCACCTCCAGTAATTAATTATTTGTTTAGATTACAGCATTGAGAATGCTTCACATACTGCAGTGCCAAAGCTAGGATTCATGTCCAATGATGTAATTGTTGGTATTGCAACAGGGGATCTGGACATTGCAACCACAGACCCCAAAACCATGTTTGATAGGCATTGTGTTTGCACCGTGGGTTCTTCTGTTGCACTCATAAATGATGAGGTCCCAACAATGAGAAGAGAAATATTCAGATCCAGATCTAATTTCTCTGAAAAATGATGTTATTTGATACCAATTCCTCTGTTCTATCCCTCAGTAAGAGGAATTGATGTAGTATTGAACATTTGGCAGGATAAGGATTCCTTTGTTATTGATGTTGTTCCAATGTGAATTTCTGGAATTGAAAATAACCCTTGTTTGATGGCTTCTGCCATTTTTAGAGCTATCACTGTTGGTGATAGAAAGTGATGAATCTATGTCTTGTGTCTTCAGATGTCTAGTTTCTAGTTTGACTTGGTAACTTAATTTTATGTATATTATGATCCTTGGATCCATTGTTGCTACCTAACAATCTATTGTTACCTTTACAGTTTGTGCATACAGCAGTGTTGGTTTTTCTAGGTTCAGGTACATCTTTAAGGAGGTGGTCAGGTTGTCCCATATTTGACCCATGAAGACATTAATTGCATAATTGTATTAACGTTATGTATTTACTATGTTGCCTGCAATACTATCACTGGCCACAAGAGGTCACTGTCTTCCTTAGTTTGACATGTTTTATCCTCCAAGGATGCAGGTCCCCTTAGCCACACGAATCAGGGTTAATTCATAGCCAGCCAGTGAGTGGGTGGTGTTACAGGACATTAATAATAATTATTAATTTTATATAGCGCCAACATATTTCGTAGCGCTTTACATACATCAGCAACACTGTCCCCATTTGGGCTCACAATCTAAATTCCCTATCACTAGTTCCTGGTTTGAGGGGAGTTGATTGTGGGAAGAAGTTGAGGACAGGACAGGAAAGTACAAGACTGGGGGAGCTTTGGAAAAGGAAACAGGAGAAAGATATGAAAATATAACAGTGCAGAGGTGGAAGAACAACTCCAGTAAGTGGGTATACAGGAGAAGGACTTTAGAAAAGAGAGTCCAATGTTGGCCAGTTGGTGGACCTTTAGTGAGGAAAACGATCTGCCCAGCTGAGGACATAGAAAGAGGGAAGTGGCTCTGGGAGCGGCCTTTGTCTGGGATCACAACTAGGGATGGGCGAATGTATTCACCTCTATTCGGTATCCGACGGATAATGGGGTATTTGAGGTATATGCTATCCGACGGCTAACATGGTATTCGCTTCGATACTTTCATTTTCATTTCTGACTTCCTGGCTCCTTTTTCCAGCCAATGAACACATCTGACGTTGCTTGCCCTCACAGTAACGCTGCAGCCATCTTTGTTGTGGTATTACTGTGATTGGCTTGGCCGCACAGCATCATAGGGGCTAAATAAGCCAGCGACTATTTTGGTCAGTCGGTCTCTTCCTCTCTCTTTCTTACTCACCGATCACGGGCTCAGCGCTGCA